>NC_090657.1:90294757-90454757 GCF_040937935.1 Hyperolius riggenbachi
CTGATCCAATGGAAGAGACGCCAACAGCTAGCAGGAAATGGTGGACCTCCAGAAGGCAGCTTAGATCTTTTGCAGACCTGGTGGGTCCTGTGATACAATGACAGCAGCCATATTGTTTGTAAACATTACACAGAGGCAGGCTTATCTGCATCTTGAGCACTCAGCCTGTGAAAAAAACCTAATCCCCCCCCCTCCTCCCCTCTGCCTCTGAAATCAATGGCTAGTAACACCTCCTCCTCCTGCCCAGACTGAGCTCCCAGGAGCCCTTCCTACTGCCAAGGCTCTCTGAAAACCTGTGGACGTGGCTTGTTTAGTTTATAGGGAGAGTATTAAAACAAAAACAAAAAAGTATTTGGCTTGAGGAATGCCCTATAAACAATAGGAAAGGAACACAAATATGCAATGAGTAAAAGTTCACTTTGGATCCACTTTAAAGACAAACCGTGACCAAGAATTGAACTTCATCCCAATCAGTAGCTGATACCCCCTTTCCCATGAGAAATCTTTTCCTTTTCTCAAACGGATCATCAGGGGGCTTTGTATGGAGGATTTTGTGGTGAAACCCCTCCCACAAATAATGTCAGCACCTCAGCACTGAGGTACTGACATCACACTGTGGGAGTCTTGTCACATTGTGGGAAATTACAGCGGTTTACAACTGACAAAGATGCAAGCAGCATCTCTTTCCATCAACATCACCTGCCAGCAGTAAAAATGTCACTATGTGATAAATGTCATAATATAAATCAGGGAGAGGAAAGATTTGACAATGGGAAAAAAAATAGACTAAATCATTTATACATAATTATTATAAAAATGAAGTACTTTTTTAGTACATTATTTTCACTGGAGTTCCTCTTTAAAGAGACTCCGTAACAAAAATTGCATCCTGTTTTTTATCATCCTACAAGTTCCAAAAGCTATTCTAATCTGTTCTGGCTTACTGCAGCACTTTCTACTATCACAGTCTCTGTAATAAATCAATGTATCTTTCCCCTGTCAGACTTGTCGGCCTGTGTCTGGAAGGCTGCCAAGTTCTTCAGTGTTGTGGTTCTGCTATGAACGCCCCCTTCCAGGCCCCTCTATGCACACTGCCTGTGTATTATTTATTTAGGGCAGCTTCTCTCTTCTCTCTTATCTCTTATCTTTTACAAGCTGGATAAATCGTCCTCTGAGCTGGCTGGGCTTTCACATACTGAAGAATTACAGACAAGGGCAAAGCTGTTTGCAGGAAGAAACGAGCAGCATGAAACTTCAGTGCTTGAGAACAGGGGGAAAGAAACACAAATGATCTCTTGAGATTCAAAAGGAAGGCTGTGTACAGCCTGCTTGTGTATGGATGTATTTTCTATGTGTGGACATACTGTACATTAACCTACTTTCTGTTTTGGTGGCCATTTTGTTTGTTTATAAACAAACTTTTTAAAACTGTTTTTAACCACTTTTAATGCGACGAGGAGTGGCGAAATTGTGTCAGAGGGTAATAGGAGATGTCCCCTAATCTGGTATGTTTACTTTTGTGCGATTTTAACAATACAGATTCTCTTTTAGGCTCCCTGCACACTGCAAATCCGTATTCCGATTCCGATTCCGTTTCCGATTCCGATTCCGATTCCGTTTCCGATTTTCCTTGAATACATTCAACAGAAAAACGGATCAAAAAACGCAGCATGCAGTTAAGATTAAAAATCTGAATCGGAATCGGATGTAAAAACAGATTAAAAATCTGAATCTGAATCTGATTTGCTTGCAGTGTGCAAGAGGCCTAAGTAAGGTAAATAACTAATTAGTTTGTAGATTGTGATAGCAATTTTTTTTTTTTTTAAATAATTATATTGTATGCAAAAGTTAAGATTGGGCACAGGTATTGACAACTCTGTATGCTATCTTTTGCAAAACTCTGAAGTCTATAAAGCGATGAAACATCACTGCTTTACATTTCCCAACACATTGCAAAAAAAAAAAAAATTGTCTTAAGCCTGAAGGTGGCCACACACGAAACAATTAAATGATCCGATTTTACGTCAATTCGATAAAAACGATTGGATCTCCCGAAAAAGTCGAAAGCTTTTTTTTTTTTCATTCGACTGAAAAATCCGATCGGATTTCCCGTTTTCTTCGATTTTTATCGATCCAGAATGCTAGATATTTTTCTTTAATCTTTCTGAAGATTGTATGGTGTGTGGTAAATTGCCAATTTATTCATATACACACCCTAGCAATTTTCTCCGAGTTTCCAATCATTTTTATCATAAAAAATGGGGAAAAAATTGAACACAGGTGTGTGGTACATTGGTCATATTTTTGAAATGTTACAATCAGTCAGAAAAATTGATTGCAATTCTTAAATTGAACAGATATTTAAAAAATTGTATGGTGTGTGGCCACCTTTATGGTGGCCACTAATGATCCAGTCTGTTTCATCCATTCTTACAATCTTACAATTTCTATGTAATATAAGGGACTGCCTAAAGTGGCCACCTTAAGGGTAATTTGAGTGAATATACTGAATGGATGCTTCAGGCAGTTACCTTATATTACATATAAATGATAAGATTGGATGAAAAAGATTGGATCATTAGTGGCCACCTTTAGGTCCACATGAGGTAGAATTCAAGATGCCAGGTACCAGTCATTAGCATATGCCTTACAATCCTGATTAGTCTAATGGTGGCCATACACGGTACAATAAAAACGTTCGATTTTCTCGTTTATTCGATCTAAATGATCGAATTGAATGAAAGTTGAAAATATTTTTTTTTTCGATCAAGAAATTCGAACGATTATCCCGTTTTTTTCTGGAAAAATGATCGGACATGCTGGAAAAATCTTTATATTCGATCTAATGGAATAATCAAACTAAATTATCTAATTGAAAAATTGTACCATGTATGGCCACCTTAAGGCTCAACACACACCATACAATCTTGGTTGTTCAATCTTAACACTTTCATGTAGTATAGGAGCTTATCCAATGAATCATTAAAGGTATTTTCAATCTAATGGCCCTTATACTACATAGATTTGGTAAATCTGTACAACCAAGATTGTATGGTGTGTGTTGAGCTTTAAGGTGGCCACACACCATACAATTTTTTAAATATCTGTTCAATTTAAGAATTGCAATCAATTTTTCTGACAGATTATAACATTTAAAAAATATGACCAATGTACCACACACCACAATGTTTAATTTTTTTCCCAATTATGATAAAAATGATTGGAAACTCTGAGAAAATTGCTAGGGTGTGTAAATTAATAAATTGACAATCAAACACACACCATACAATCTTTAGATGCCTTGAAGAAAAATATCTGGCATTCCGGATAGATAAAAAAAAAAGGGAAATGCGATCGGATTTTTCAGTCGAATGAAAAAAAAAAAGCTTTAGATTTTTTCAGGAGATCCGATCGTTTTTATCGAATTGCTGTAAAATCGGATCATTTTATTGTATCGTTTGTGGCCACCTTTATGCTAACTTCCTGTTCAACCCCGTGGAATATCCAATCAGTGCATAGAAAGAGAAACTTCTTTGTCATATTTCACATCACAGAATTATAATTTTTATTTTCTTTAATTGTTTCATAGCAGTGACTGTGGAACTTGTGCTTCCTCCCCAGGTGTGAGAAACTAGCAGAGATAATCTGGCAGAATCGGCAACAGATAAGACGGGCGGAGCATCTATGCCAACAGCTGCCCATTCCAGGGCCTGTGGAGGAACTGCTTGCTGAGCTCAATGCTACCATCACTGACATAATCTCCGCTTTAGTCACCAGGTACCATGTATTCCTTCTCACCATGAGTCTTTCAATAGTGTGTTGCAGATCTCCAGATGAAATTCAAGTGTGTAAACTGCAGTTAAATAAGCTTGAATTATATTCAATAGAAAAGTGGGAGAAACTGAGAGCCCCCCTCCATATGATTTCACTTTTATAAGGTCAAATTACTTCTGTCTGCTCGCTTTGGAGTGACTTTACAGTGTGATTGTACAATCTTTAGTGTGAATAGCTAAAGAATTGTATGAGCCCAAACACATTGGAATCAGAACTGCAACCACCCAAACACTTGTCAAATCCACTAGATGCCTAAATTTAACTGAGTAGCCCACTGTATCTGAAGGCTGGATGGGTGGGATATGGTACTTGAAACAAAAAGTACTTGCACTTAACATATGTTAACTTAACCCAACATGTTAACCACAGTTCCAGGGGCTTCATCTGGGGTAAACAGTAAAAATGGCAAAACTATGCAATCTACAATACTTTCAACAAAATCATATATGACCCACCTATATCAGAGGTGGTATTTAGCTACTTCATTCCAGCTATATATACTAAAGGTTTAAAGACTTAAATTTGTATTGCCTTTTTTATGCATACATACATAGTCCAGCACCTATATAAAGCTCATAGTTCACCATGAAAATAAATGTCCTGTATGTTGGGTTAGTTGTACTTACAAAAGTAGAACTTTACCGTAACTATTAGATCTCACAGTATCCTCGTAGAGAAGTGTGGCCATTAGGAAGGGTCGGGACTGTGCTGCCTTTCAGATGGTTTTTTTGTATACCATACTGGTCAGAGAAAAGGGCAAGTCAGTGACACAAACTGTTTTTATTTCATTTGTTACCAAACAAGGCCACTTTTCAGGCTTCTGTTTCCATCAAGACTTCTATTAAATAGTGGGTTTTGGCACCTTATTTTAATTGATCCAATTTTAATAAATGTGCAGTTTCTGTTGTCTCAGTCTTTTCATTAATCTCTCATGTTTCTTAAGCACTTTCATCATTGAGAAGCAGCCACCCCAGGTGCTGAAAACACAGACAAAGTTTGCAGCAACAGTCCGGCTTCTGGTGGGTGGTAAGCTGAATGTCCACATGAACCCGCCTCAAGTCAAAGCAACCATTATCAGCGAAGTACAAGCCAAGGCTCTGCTGAAGAACGAAAACACGCGCAAGTAACTATCCTGACAGTATTCAGATTAACTTCATAATCATATTAACTATCCAACTGTTTTATTTAGCTGTTCACGGTTGTGTTCATATAGGTTAGTTTTGTTTTAATTTTTCTTTGTTGTCTTATGAATTACCTTTATCGTATTTTTACCTTTTTCCTCAAATTTCTTATCTGCACTATTCATTAATGCTGGTGAAAACAGTAGATGAAAAGGATATCAGGTCATTCACTTAGCAGACAAGGAAGTTATTAAATGGTTAGGTTAAAGATTATACCATCAGCCGTAAAGCCATCATCCTCTGATGACTACAGACACACCAGAAACGACCAATGCAAAATTTTGAGATAAATGATATATCCATCCTTCCTTGCCCCCACTGTTGTGGTTTATACAATCACATCGAGAAAGACCCGCAGTTGACCAATGCCCAATAAGAACTATAAAAGACAAAAATGTTCAGATTTGCTCGAAATTGTTAACAAAGAATGACAAGTAGAACTGCATGAAAAACATAAGATGAAAAAAAAAACTTGTAGCAATGGTCCAATGCTCATTAATGTTGCACACTGTCTTCGGTTTTTCATCTACTATGCTGGTTCACTCTATAAATGTGACCTGTTACTTAGAATTCCTGATACTAGTGACCTAATGTCTCACATATGGCTGGTTTCCTCCCGCCAGTCTCCTAATATTCCCCCTACCAGCCCCACTGGACGTGGAAGATATGACTTGATAATGTAGTCACTATTTTGCTTTTTCTCTTTTCTGGAAATATTTAATCTCTGGCCTCTTAATAATCTTCCATGTGGCATATTGTTATCACTGGTCTGCTTGTGTTTCCTTCGTTTCAGCATTACTGCTACCATTTTCCCTCAGGTTAATCTCCTGCCACTTCTACTGCCATGCATGTCTCTCCATTAATACCTCTTACTGTTTTCCGAAGGGTACTTTCACACTGCATCCATTGCGTCCCGTCACAACGAACAATATAATCGCATTGCAATGTCATGCATTTACATTCCTATGGTACGTTCACATTGGGTGTGGTGTGGCGGGTTCCGTCGGAGCAGTGCACAGCATTTTGTGCGTTTACCAGACAAACTGCGCATTTACAGTGGCGATGAAGCATACGTTCCATGTACTGTATGCTTCAAATCACACTTATAATGCACAATGCAACTTTTCACCACCGTTGAGATCTTATCACAACGTGTATAGTGTGAGAGGACCCTAAGTGGTTTTTAACTTTTTATTTAAGCCTGCTCTTTGTAATTGCCAAATAATTTATGACCAATTATATGTTTTTCAGGGTAAACTGTACTGTTAGAAAAAAAAAAAAGGATCTGAATTAAGAGTTTTTTCACAATTCAAACACAGCATCATAAATCGAAAATACAAAAATACGATCTAGCTGAACCTCACCCACTGTTGATAATGTTGGATAAGTGGGTTGCTGCCCTAAATTCAGGCTACCACCTTTGGAATTTTCTGCAATTTTATTTATATGCATTTGTGATTCTGGTAGCCTTTCTGGTAGTTCTCCCAGCATGCAACACAAACCTTGCTTCAGCACAATACTATTGGGGTGGGGGGGGAGGCTTCAGCTTGCAAATTAAAAATTAGGATTTCATATTAAAATGTAATGTTAATTATAGTGCAAGGCATGGTCATTTTTAGTTTGGGTCCCCTTTAAGAGACTAAGATGGCTTGTTTGTGCCAAAACTCATGGAAAGATCAATCTGATCACGTGATAGATTAGTTAGGCTACGATCTTTTGCGATTACATCCCACTTAAGAGGCCCTTTTCCACTACTGCGGAAATCAGACCGAATCCGCAGTATCCCTGCAAGCAAATCACGTGGGGAAACTCTGCCATAGGGTATAATGCTGCCGCAGCCTGAATCGCTTGCTTTAGTGATTTGACCGACATTGCAGCATTTTTTTTTTATGCAGGTGGCAGTGAATCCCCTTCACTTAAACAGGAAGTGCTGCTGCACATCTTGCAAGACACGCAGTAGCTAGTGAAAACGGGCCCTAAGAGTCCTATACACACTACATCGTTCTCTGCTAAGGTGGATGGTCAGGACAGTCTTTGCTGATAATCTAGCTTGTATACAGCAGTCCTGATGCATCATTGAGAGCAGCCTGAGCCTATAGTCCCTGACTCACCTGCTCAAAACTGATTCAATATGCCCCATGCCATTGTCTTTCCTCCATAACAAAAAGGATGGCGGCATAACTGTACACACTCTGCCAAAAACTGTCACCAAAGGTATGTAGTCCTAATCAGCAGTTTTTGTGGGCAGCAGTAATTTTTGTGTGGGGTGTGTGTGTACACAGTTTTTGCATACACTAGAAACATAAGCAACACATGATCATGACCTGAAAATCAGAGCCTCATAAATCTATCACCTGATTAAACTGATCACGTGCTTCTTCATGATTTCTGCTAAATACAAGCAACTCTACATGTTTCCCATTTGTCCTCAATGACAAGGACCAGGAGACTGCTTCCTGCCTTACAGGACTTTGTGGAACTCATCTTACCAGTAAGAGTAAGCTTATATTTTTGCTGACCTGTGTTTTGTTTTTTTGTCACAGCGAGAGCAGTGGAGAGATCTTGAACAACTGCTGTGTGATGGAATACCACCAGGCCACTGGCACACTGAGTGCACACTTTAGAAATATGGTAGGTACTGATGATTGCTGTTAGTGGGAAGAATCCTCATGTCACTGTTAGCTGTCTTGTATGTTGTTTCAATGGGGCTGATTTATGAAGCTGCGCTGCTATAGCATATAGCTATATAGTTACATGGCAGCACGCCAAATTCATAGAGGCTCGCTACACGCGGTCGTGCAGCGTAGCGTGCCTTCCTTAATTATGCACGTTGCTTACATAGCAACGCGCGCTCCTTCAAATGCTGGCCGCTGCTGTGAAGTATCGTGACCACTACTGTGTTAATTAACATAGTGGCAACCACGTTAGTAAAGTATTGCAGTCACGATACTTCACAGCAGTGGCCAGCATTAAAAGGAGCGTGTGTTGCTATACTAGCAAAGCGTATAACTAAGGAAGGCACGCTACGCTACACGACCATGTGTAGCGTGCCTCCCTGTATTTAGCTTGCGATGCTGTCATGTAGCTTGCGCTGCTATAGCAGCATAGCTTCATGAATAAGCCCCAATGAGTGCATCAGATGGCGTTCAGGATACAGTGGCTTTACCCACAATGATCATGCCAGTCAACGCTTGCCTGATTGGCGTCACCTGGTATGTTTTCATTATTATCCTTGTGATATGTATTTATTATTATTTGTTCATTTTTGGTGTGGCTCCCAAATGATAGGATGATATCCCATACAAAAAAGGACAAATCCATCATTTTATTTTGTATTGGCTTGGAAACCATAGCCCATTATTAAAATTGTTTTAAATGGATATTGCAAAACCACTGTACCCATATAGGGACATGTATTGCCCGACTCCTGAATGCTCTCTGAGTGGAACAAGTCAGAGGTACACTCACAAGATTCATCAGTCATACTCATGTAAGGTTGTTTCTGAATAGAGCTTAATGAGAAAGCAAACAAAGAAGGGAAAGCAGCAAGAGTACCTAGAGCCTTAAAACGGACTGAAGACTTCCTGCCTTTTACAGGTCGCTCTTCAGACCTTAACCTGGTCCAGACAACCGGTGCATACCAATTAGGTGCTTATAACTTGTAGTGAAATTTTTTGTATTCAGACCTTTGGGGGAACAGAGCTGATAATTCTTTAGAATGCTGTGCAATAATTCTCAGTCTATGTGCAGTAACACTTTTCATGATCATGAGTTCTCACTTGTGTTGTGATTGCCTCAGAAACTGGGAAAACACTCCAACACCATCACTCCAATCAAGTTGACCAAGAAGAAATTCTGCATTTAGTGTGGTGACAAGTCATAGGCAAGGTGGGGGAGGAGGTTGCTGGTGCCCAGAATCACCCCTCAGACTGGCACCAGTGCAGTGTTTGGGGTCAGGCACGAGTTGAGAAACCAGAATGTCTGCAGGCATCCTGCAGCTCCCAGCACTGTGCTGCTGGCTGGCGGCTGCACTGTGTGCCACCCCGGCCCCTTTCTTTCCCTGCTATAGTAGACTTTGGATGTAGCAACATTGTGTATACAGAGCATGCAGCAGCTGTGGGGAACTTGACAGAGCACAGAGACAGCTATGAGCACATCTCTGTGCCCCTGTTGTGCTGTTGTGCACTAGTAACAAGAAAGTTGGGACCTCACAGAATGCTTCACTTTCACCTTCATTACAGACGTTTGCTGTCCTCATTATTATCTGTATCCAAACTGATCACAACCGATCCCATTGTTAATCAGTAGCAGATCGTACACATGAAAAATAATCATCCAGTCCTGTCAATTGGACAGAAAATTGCATTGTGTGTACCCAGCATGATATTGTGCATGGCTGAGGAAGACCTTTCTGGAAACCCCCTTTAAAAATCCTGGGTTTGCCACTGTAAGTTGAGACCGGAGTTTTGGTGCCAGAGCTGCCAGCTCTCTGCAGTAGAAGTGGGCAATTACTTCCACCCCGTAAGGCCCCGTTCACATTACAAACGCGGACGGCCGTGCGTTCAGAACGCAACGCATACGAACGCACGCCATCCGCGTTTGTATGCGTTGCATGGCTGATCCCATTCACTGAAAGTAAATGGAAAAGCCGCACGTTTTTGAAAAAAATGCGTGCAGCATGCGTTCCCGGACTGTACAAGTTCGGAACGCATGCAGTGTAAACATCAGACAGTGCAGTCTATGCACTGTCATGCGTGTCGGCCTCCGGACAGAAATGCGTGCAGTGTGAACCCAGGCATAATCTCCACCACAAATTTTTCATGTATTGTATAATCCTTTAGTAAAATACACCCCTCCCCTTCCCATGCGCTAAACATCATCCCACCCCTTTTGTTCCCTATCCCCACAATGTAACTTCTTTCTAGTGTAATGCACTATAGCAGTCCCAAAATACTAAACACACTCAACCCAGTGCAGGAGTACAGTGTTGACATCCCAGCCACCAGTATTCTCTAAAGCCCACTCCATAACCCACATGGTAGTAAAAATAGGCTGAGGTTAAATGAATATGATGAATTTTGTGCTACTGTGTCAGTCACTTCTTAAAGAAAGTCTGAAGCGTCCTAAAATACTTGTTTTTACTTTACAGTCCTCTTCAGAATTAATGTCATACCTGAAACGCCACATCCCTGCGGCTGAACTCTCAATTAAAACCCCCGAAATCCAGGGACAAAAATCCACGACTTTCAAAGTTGTGGATTTTTTTTTGCTGTCCGAAGGAGGCAGAGCTTTGGGCTGTAGCTTTGCCTCCAGTCCAATCAATCTGCGCTGATCGCCGCCTCTCCCCGCCCTTCTCAGTGAAAGAAGACTGAGAGGGGCGGGAGAGGCAGCGATCAGCGCAGATTGACGGGAGTAGAGGCAGAGCTACTGCCCAAAGCTCTTCCTCTACATGGAAGCGATCCCCAAATCCCCCCGGGGGATTTCGGGGGGATTAACCACCTTAGTGATTATCCCGAGTCAGGCTCGGGATGCAGATCCGCAGCTCAGAGTGGTAATCCCATGCAGGATCTGCTGCAGATCTCTCTGTGGTATGTTTTTTTGCTTGTTTTTAGGGTCTAAAGCCTCATTTACACGGGTAGATGAGGCGGCAATGTGGCTTATCAATCGAGCCGCTAATGCGGCTCGATTGATAAGATCCGATAGGACGGATCTCCCCACCGCCGATTCCCTGCTCGTTCCCCGCGAGGGGACAATGGCAGGGAATCAAGCGGAAGATAAGCGGGGACGAGCGGGGAATCGAATCCGGCGTGGGGACACGGAAGAGGCGATCCGGCGGCTAATCGAGCCGCCGGATCGGAGCCTCATCTACCCGTGTAGATGAGGCTTAAAAGCTAAATTTCATCACTCCTACTGCAGAGATCTGGACATAATCATAATGACAGGGAGGTTAAGTGAGAGTTCAGCCACGGGGATGCGGCGTTTCAGGTAGGACATTAATTCTACAGAGGACTGTAAAGTAAAAACAAGTTTTTTAGGACACTTCAGACTCTCTTTAAAGCACATTGTCCAAAACCAAATCCTGCACCCTAACTTCTGGATGCCAGATGAAGCTGTCTCTGGGATGCTGCCCTATTTAATGTAAGCCCATCTCTAGTCTTCTATAGGCAAGCATTATTTGTGAGCAAAATATTTCTCCCAACGTAGAAGTGTCCACTGATCCAGGGATAGAATTAGATTTAGGTACTCGTAAGCCCTTTGTTTCCTCCTCATTTGTTTAGTCGATCCCGACTCTTCCTGACCATATTAACTTTTGGACACCAAATGTGGCTGTCAAGCTTCTTTCAGCTGTTGCATAGGCATGTTCATAGCTTCACATGTACTGTCTATCCATCTTAGCCTCTGTCGTCATCTTCTTGTGCCCACAGTTTTTCCTAGCATCAAGGATTTTTTTTCCCAAAAAATCCAGTCTTCTCATTATGTGACCAAAGTACAGTACATTGAGTATTAATATTAGTACCAAGCCTTCTAGTGAACGTTCTGACCTTTTAGTATTGACTGGTTAGATCTTCTGTCAGTCCAGGGAATTGTCAAAAGCTTTTTTTCACACCAACAATTCAAAAGCACTGATTTTTCTACGCCTGACCTTATTTAGGGTCCAACTTTCACAGCCATATGTTACCACTAGGAAGACCATAGCTTTAGACCTAAGCCCTTGCCTACTGGTTAACCAGCTGCTAGCCAATTTGCAGCTTTTGTCTTTGGTTGGCTTAATTAATTTCCCTTAAAAAGAAAATGGAAAATTCTTTATTATGGAGAATTGTTTGCTCCTCTCTAGTATATCTGCACAAATATTGTTTGGATTGCAATTGTCTTTACCTTTAAAGCGGTATAAAACCCTGACATAATATTCAATAAAAACATGTTTTCCTACTTGTTATATGCCATACGGTTATCATATTTGCTTTTGTGCATAAGTATTATTATTCATTTAGAAATTACAAGGTTCCAAAGTACACATTTTTGCTTTGAGACCTGACTTTACATTTTATTCATAACTGTTTTTTTATGCAGAAATATTTTCTGACTGTCTTTTTTCAGGAGACCCTGCAGTGTCAGAGAAGTGTTTGTTTACATTTCTCACTTGATACAATTAAACACCAGATAAGATTATCTCTAGTTTGGATTCCTCTAGCTTTCCTGGCATTAAGCTTTTCTGTCCTGTGTTTAACCCTTTGAATGCTGTTCTAGTAAAAAAAAAAACTGCTGGTAGTATATAATATGCTGTAAATAATGTTTTAGAGCAAAGAAGAATTGCTGGGTTTCATTCCTTTTTAAACTCTTTCAGCAGACTTTTTACTGCATCACTAATTTTCAAAGCCACAATCCTCTCAGGTTGTGCCTTGCACTCCTGCAGTCCCAAAAGTACGATTCTAAGCTTAGCAGCAGCAACAACCTAACTTATCCAGCTAGGCAACTTTTGGTCACATGACTGAATGTTTAAAACAGGATCTTTAGCAACAGAAGTTCCATTTGACACACAAGGTCATCTGTGGACATTCAGTTTGCCGCATGTAATGCTATGATTACATTGTTAGTTCAATATACCGTAATTGCTAAGGCAGCATACACTTGTTGCAAAAAACTTCATTTTACTAAAGCAAAATATTTAAGATAATTTAAAACACAAACAATAGCAGAACTGTACGGTTGCAAGCACAAATAGGAAAACATAAACAAACAATCTTTACAATAATAAATAGACACTAATGAATTACTTATGTTTCACAAACGCCGTGAAGTCTTGCTCAGACCACGGATGCGCAGAGGAATAGACTTTTCCTTTCAAACTCTGACGCGCTTCCCTCCTTGCACAGGAACTCACAAGAAGCACCTCTTTATCCTCAGTGGAGGAACAGAAAAGCCCTTCATTCTTGTGTGTTATCTGGCTAGCCAACTCCTCCCACAGCTAACCTTTTGTAGTCTATTGTAACCTCAGCCACGCCTACTCCTAGCACAGCAGCAGCCATTTTGCTATTGTTAGGACCTGACACATGGCCTGCACATGGTCCAGGTTCCATTTTACATTGGCACAATAGACGCAAGGAAAGTCCATAAATATACTACACTATTCATCAGATGTTATACTGTGTTTCTAACTATGACTGAACTTGTACTTTCAGTGTTGCAGTTGGAGCATTTGTAGGTAGTGTTGAGATTTCTAGGTAGAAAACCCAGCATGCAGTCCAAACGGTATCATGGTCACATGGTGAATTATGTTTTTTGTAATAATTGATAAATGTATAAACATAAAATTTAAATTTACCAGAATTAATTCAGATTTTTCTTTAAGCTGTAATATAGCAAAGTACATTTAAAACTCGGTGCATCCAATCCAGCTTTAGCTATCTTTCTCGTCTTGATTTCAGTCATTGAAGAGGATTAAACGGTCGGACAGACGGGGAGCAGAATCCGTCACAGAAGAGAAATTCACCATCCTGTTTGAATCTCAGTTCAGTGTGGGTGGCAATGAGCTGGTATTTCAGGTCAAAGTAAGTGTTTCATTAGATGTACAGTACAGTCTTGCATGCAGGGATGGATTTCTGGAAAGGCCAGCAAGGCTTAGGCATTGGGCAGCTGCTGCCCAGGGAACGGCTAGATATGGATGACAGGTTGTTTCTTATGGAAGAGGATGCTGCAAATGGGGAGGGACACATGAAAGAGTGGAGCTGCTGTCCATCGGTGCTGTACATGAAACTGAGGGTCTGCTTTATATGTTGTTATACATGGAAGAGGGGAGCAGTTGCCCAAGGGTGCTGTAAATGAAAGCGGGGACTACTTTATATGATGTTACACGGTCGTTTGGAAAAAACAGGCGTGTGTATGTACCTTAACACTGCAGCTAGTTTACTACTATGACTATGCTCAGTTTTTTTACTTTGACAAATAGTATTTTTGGGGATTTTTTCCATGACTAACAGCAGACCACAACACATTTCTGTCATCCTGTCTCTAATAATTATTGCTGTGGATGTTTTGTGTGAGGAAAGAATCCAAGCCTCTTCTATTTCTTATCAGTTACTTACTCCTTGATGTTAGGCCACACATGTCATGCACATGTAGGGAGTATCCCTATACTACACTGATTCTGTAATGACTCAGAGGGAACCCGAGGTGAGAAGGGTATGGAGGCTGCCATATTTATTTCCTTGTAAACCACATCAGTTGCCTGGCAGCCCTGTTGATCTTCTGGCATAAGTAGTGTCTGAGTCAAAACCCAGGAACAAGCAAATAACTAAGTCAGCTGAGTCAGAGTACCTGGTATTGTTTAAAGCAGGGGTGCCCAATGCGTCGATCGCGATCTACTACTAGATCGCGAAGGACTCCTGGGTAGATCGCGACAGGGTGTTTCAAAGTAGTGCGCCGGATGCTGCCGCTGCGCTGGTGTACTGTCTAATTGTGCTGCTCTGCTGCGCTATGCAGAGCAGCACGACGTGGCCAGTCAGAGGAGGAAAATAAGGGAGAGGAACAGCCAGTAAGATTCAGCGTCTGTGGCCCCTCCCCTCCAGGACGCACAGAGGATTGAGTCAGCGGGGGAGAAGAGTGAATGCAGGAGACAGCGTTGTATTGCAAGAGCTCCAGGAGGGGATGAAGGGAGATTAGGCAAGAAGGTGAGAGCTTCCTGCAGAGAAGGTTGAGAGAGTTCACAGGCAGACATCTCACCAGGCTGACACACAGGTCTGCAGCTGCTGGTTGATCATACTAGTCTTTAACACCAGCCAGCAGCACGCTGAGATGGCAGCACAAATGTGGTGTTTGTAACACTGCTTTGATGTCTCACTCACATGTTAATTATTCAATGAGTCCTAAATTAAAGTTTGCATTGTTGACCAAAGTGGGTAAATGAGTAGTTAATGGATCCCCTTTGATAAGGATCTCTGATGACATATTGTAAATAGTTCAAAGGATTCCAAATACTGCATACCAGCCATCTTGTACATTGAACCCCTGTCTATACTTGATGTGATCTGATTTGACATACAAAGACAATCAATCAATTCAATTCAATCCTATCTACACTTACTGACTTGGTTAGGATTCTGCAGCTGCCCAATTCTGCTGCGATTCTGGGGGGGGGGGGGGGGGGCGCAATTTGCGGGGAGAGATATGTTGGTAGATCTCTTAGGCTCTGTAAATTTCAAAGTAGCTCGCGAGCCGAAAAAGTGTGGGCACCCCTGGTTTAAAGAGACACTGAAGCGAAAAAAAAAATTATGATATTATGCTTTGTATGTGTAGTACAGCTAAGAAATAAAACATTAAGATCAGATACATCAGTCTAATTGTTTCCAGTACAGGAAGAGTTAAGAAACTCCAGTTGTTATCTCTATGCAAACAAGCCATTAATCTCTACGACTTTCAAAGTCGTGGAGAGGGCTGTTTTCTGACTTTTATTATCTCAACTGTTCCTGAACTATTTACTTTTTCTCTGCCAGAGGAGAGGTCATTAGTTCACAGACTGCTCTGAAAGAATAATTTTGAATGCAGAGTGTTGTGTAATCTGCACATATTAGAGAATGATGCAATGTTAGAAAAAACACTATATACCTGAAAATAAAAATATGAGAATATTTTCTTTGCTGCTAATCTTCTAGTAATTATTCATAGTACACAACCAATTCATTATATCATATATTTTTTTCGCTTCAGTGTCTCTTTAAAATTAATTAAATATGGCAGCCTCCATATCCCTTTCACCTCCGCTTCCCCTTCAACACTGCCAAAATAGATAGATTTTTCGATAGTTTTTCAATCTTTTTTTTTTTTTATCGATTTTCATACAACTGAACGAAAATAGATCAAAAAATGATTTTAAAAGATTGGAAATTCAGATTGGACATGTTGGAGATAATCGATCTGGCAGGTAAATCTGCCAGAAAATTGTATGGTGTGTATCTAGCATTAGTTTAAAGAAGAAAAAAAACACTTCAGTTTTTTTAATCTATTATGCAAATAATTTGCCTCTGATTGTAAAAAAAAAAAGCAGTTTTATTCAACATATACTGTAAATTTATAAATTATTTAGTCAGTGGTTGCAGTTGAGGATTGTACAATCTTTCCTTAACCCAATTTACATTTAAAATTTAAAGGATACCCGAAGTGACATGATGAGATAGACATGGGTATGTACAGTGCCTAGCACACACATAACTAGGCTGTGTTCATTTTTTTCTTTCTCTGTCTGAAAGAGTGAAGTATCAGGTATGTAAATGGCTGACACAGTCCTGACTCATACAGGAAGTGAGTACAGTGTGACCCTCACTGATAAGAAATTTCATCTATAAAACACTTTCCTAGAAGAAAATGGCTTCTGAAAGCAAAATCAGTAAGGGTCACACTGTAGTCGCTTCCTGTCAGGAAGGACTGAGTCAGCCACTTACATACCTGATATTTAACTCTTTCAGGCAGGGAAAGAAAAAAAGTAACACCGCATAGTTATGTGTGTGCTAGGCACTGTACAAACACATGTCTATCTCATCATGTCACTTTGGGTATCCTTTAAAACAGGTTGCAACATTTTTATTAAGCCAGTAGAAAATATACCTGGTCTTCCAGAATGCTCTGGAAGAGATCTGCATAGCTAAAAAGTCTAGGCTAAACATCACTGGGCGGGTGGACTTACATATCAATATACAGCAATATATTGATTAAGGAAGTGCTTCTGATGCTGAAACCAGTAAAATTACCGTAATAGTGGATATCCTGAATAATATACTGCATTCTACTACTGTAGGTCATTACAGTGAATTCGTTAATCTGATGGGTCTTTTTAGGTCATTTTAAAGAGCAGTTCTGGGCAGCAGTCTACAACAACCTACAGTATTTTCGTTTGTGAAGTCACTGTGAGCTTTAAAAGTTGGTGTTGAGTTTTTGGTTGTTTTGGCCTTGCATGCCATGACTCATTATATTATGTAATTAAACAAGCTCAGTAATGTGGACATTGCCCGCTTTGAAGATGTTCCACAGACAGTTATGGTGGGATTTCAGTCTTGGCTCAAGCACTGGAGAGAGTCTCTCACTTCCGTGCTATCTCTTGGCACTGGAAAGCAATGGAAAGGGGCCCTCTACAGTGGTGGCACAGAAAACACTGATAATCTGCCAGACTAGAAACATTTTCTGTCCTGTACAAAATGAAGAGAACTGCTTTGGTTAAGGTTTGATTGTACATGTAATGATTTTTTACTTACCGTTTTACTTGCATTCCAGACATTATCTCTACCTGTTGTGGTCATTGTGCATGGAAGCCAAGATAATAACGCTACAGCTACAGTTCTGTGGGACAATGCATTTGCCGAGCCAGTAAGTAAACTTTAGATGCATAGTGATAAGAATTGAGCCCTCGGCATAAAAAAACTGCAAAGGAAGCCGTTCTTATCCACTAGTGTCTTTTTTTTTTTTTCCACCAGTGTTCCTAGTGGCCACGCTCTCCCCCTTCCCCAGTGATGGCCACACTCTCCTCCTTCCCCAGTGACGGCCACACTCTCCTCCTTCCCCAGTGATGGCCACACTCTCCTCCTTCCCCAGTGACGGCCCCGCTCTCTTCCTTCCCCAGTGACGGCCCCGCTCTCTTCCTTCCCCAGTGACGCCGTCACTTCCTTCCCCAGTGACGGCCCCGCTCTCTTCCTTCCCCAGTGACGGCCCCGCTCTCTTCCTTCCCCAGTGACGGCCCCGCTCTCCTCCTTCCCCAGTGACGGCCCCGCTCTCCCCCTTCACCAGTGACGGCCCCGCTCTCCCCCTTCCCCAGTGACGGCCCCGCTCTCCCCCTTCCCCAGTGACGGCCCCGCTCTCCCCCTTCCCCAGTGACGGCCCCGCTCTCCCCCTTCCCCAGTGACGGCCCCGCTCTCCCTCTTCCCCAGTGACGGCCCCGCTCTCCCCCTTCCCCAGTGACGGCCCCGCTCTCCCCCTTCCCCAGTGACGGCCCCGCTCTCCCCCTTCCCCAGTGACGGCCCCGCTCTCCCCCATCCCCAGTGACGGCCCCGCTCTCCCCCATCCCCAGTGACGGCCCCGCTCTCCCCCTTCCCCAGTGACGGCCCCGCTCTCCCCCTTCCCCAGTGACGGCCCCGCTCTCCCCCTTCCCCAGTGACGGCCCCGCTCTCCCCCTTCCCCAGTGACGGCCCAGCTCTCCCCCTTCCCCAGTGACGGCCACGCTCTGCCCCTTCTTCCCTAGTGACGGCCACGCTCTCCCCCTTCTTCCCCAGTGACAGCTACGCTCTCCCCCTTCTTCCCCAGTGACAGCCAGACTCTCTAGTCCCCTGACATTTCAAAGCGCATTCTGAAAAATCCCATGCAAATTATTCCTTACAACGGTTTCAAAGTATTTTCTGCTCATCTGCTCCAGAGGTAGAAGAGATAATTACATGTGCTGAATTACTGAGTTGTAATGACTGAAGGAGGTACTGTAGATCTGTACATCAGTCCAGAGGTAGACTTGCATGTGCTAAATGACTGGGCTAAAAAAATGAGTAAAACTTTATCTTTACAGCCACCACGGCAGAAGCCATGGCATAGTGGTAAAAAAAAAACTACCTTTGATACAGAAGGCTGAGAGTTCAACTCTGGGTCTTTGGAATTTAGTTGCCTGATAATTTACATATCTTTCAGGATTTCAACAGCAATTACATACAACAGCATGCTTTCAGAGCCCTGTGTGCAGGAATGATTTTAGTGGTTAAAAACGGCTGCCTGTATGTGTGACAGAGAGAGAGAGGAGAAGGCTGTTAGAGCAAACCAAGTGGGGAGGGGACTATCACACCTGCAAGGTTGCTTATTGATGTTGAAAAGCTGTCACATAATGTAAATTAGCACCTATTCAGTGAGGAGATCTTGGGTAAGGGCCCTTTTCCACTAGCAAGCGCGATCACAATCGCAAATCACCTGCGCTTGCGATCACGCAAGCACCTTTTTCCACTGCCAGCATTCCGCTGTACCGCTGTTGGGAATGTAACGCGGACAAAAATTGCGCTGGATGGTGATCACGTTTTGGCAAAAAACAAATCGCGATCCAATCGTCCTAGTGAAAAATGAGCACCGCAATTTACATGTTATCGCGGTGCTCCAGCGATTAGAAAACCGGCTGCGATCCGCTTTTTTAATCGGATCTCAGCCAGTGGAAAAGGGCCCTAAGACTCCCTAACGCTGCTACCGCCTATAGAGCACGTCCTAGTGGCTGCAGCTCTGGCGTTTTGAGTCCGCCAGGAGAAAGGCATGATATAAAAGTTCTGTATTTTGTCTATATTATGTTTTCACTAATGTGTATTGAAACTTTATTTGACAAATGTTTAACCACTCTAGGACCAGCAGGCTTTGAATCCTTAACGCGAACCTGTAACTTTCAAAGGGAAAAAAACCCCTAGGTACTCCTCCATGTAGAGGAAGGCTTCTGAATGGTCCAGAGCCTTTCTGTGCCCTCCTTGACCCTTCCTCCGCTGGCCAGGACCCACTTATTGCATAACCAACTTTTTGAGATAAAGAGGAAACATGTAAAGCGGTCCTGAATATATCTTAAAAAAAAAAAAGTTTAGCCCCCTGCAGCCGTCCTGTGTGTGTGCATACTTGGAACGCTCCTCCGGTCTGCTGCTGCGGCTCACTTTTTTTTTTCAACATCCACTGCGTCTGCGCTACCCTAGCCGCACGTGTCCTCGTTCGCGCTCACGTCCCCAGGAACATCCTGCGCAGACGCAGTAGATGTACGCCTGGCAGGATGCTCCTGCGATGGGAGCACGAGAGAGGACACGTGCGGCCAGGGCCATGCAGGTGCAGTGGACATCGACTTGTAAGTCGGCAAAAGAGAAACTGAGCCACAGCGGGGACCGGAGGATCGTTCCAGGACGGCTGCAGGCCCCAGGTAAGTGAAACAAAATCAAAACATGTAGTTTTATCATTCAAACCACACTGGTCCTTTTTATCAATGTTAGTTTTTCTTCATTTTAACACTTGAAAATAAGAAATATATAAATTTAATTGATGTGAATAAAGTTTACAATAAGTTAAACACATTTTCAGTAGAAAAATACATATATTAACCTAGTGTAGATCTGTATATCAGTCTTGAAAGAGGGACAACTGAGCAAGGAAAGGGGTACAGAAGGATTTGGTTCCCAAAGAGGGACTGTCCCTCCGAAAAAGGTGCAGTTGGGAGCTATGTTTTTGTCTCTGGTTCGCTCCTCTTTGTGTATGGGTGTGGCTGTGGCTGTATTGTTCATGTGTGAGTATGGCCGCATCTGTGCAGCACATGAAGCCACCATAAACAAGCTGCTTCATCTTACTGTGCAGATGTGTATTTGGTTCAGTAATGAATGGTCTAAAAAACACTTTTTTTTTATTCTTATACATTTCTGTTTATGCATTGTATTTTCTACCTCTGTACAGGGCCGTGTGCCATTTGTAGTTCCAGACAAAGTTCTCTGGTCACAGCTGTGCGAGGCTCTGAATATGAAGTTTAAGGCAGAAGTCCAAAGCAACCGAGGACTCGGTGATGAAAATCTGGTGTTCTTGGCTCAGAAACTTTTCAATAACAACAGCAACCACAAGGACGATTACAACAACATGACCGTGTCCTGGGCCCAATTCAACAGGGTGAGAGGTTGAGAATGAGAGATCTTGTATTCCAATCTGCTCTGGAGATATTAATAGAAAGCCACAGTCACATCCTGTGCCTAGTTTATAGGTCATACACTCAGTGCTGGCCCTCATTCAAGGTCAATCCATCAGTCTCGCTGCTGTAAATCTAAAAGCTGTTAAAAGGGCCACTAAACCAAAAGCACAGGTTGTCCTGTGTCAACATCCCAGTTAAGGGAAACTCCTAAATAACTTGTTTGGGGAACTATGCAGTAGAACTGAGATGCTCACAGGTTTTCAGCTTAAGAGCTACTTCAAAAATTATGAATTGAATATGATCTACCAGGTAGAATCTAACTACAGATGCAAGGCACAACTGAAGCACATGCACATCACTCAGGTAGGAGGTGTGGTATCTACCCAAGAAGTCCTTTATGATCTACCCATTGATCACGATCTATGCAGTGGACCCCGTGCGCAGTAAAGGAAGCTTATCTCTTAAAATGAACCAGAAACTAAGCACCCTCATGTATTTTACCATCAATATGTCAGTGGGAACATCAGAGAAAACGCCTATCCTGCTCTCTGTATCATCCTTCACTGCTCAGCCTGCTTGTTATCAGTCCAGATAAAATCCCCGACTGAGCATTGTCTGGCTTTGCTTAGCAATCATTATAGCTGAGTCTGTCTTCTCTGATGTCTTTTCAAACCCAAACCTGCCCCATTGTGGCTCTGCTTTCCTGTTCTGCATAATTGCAGCATCACAGAGAGCTGTGATGAGATGAGAGAAGCTGCTAATGTAAGGGTATATTGAAAAACGTTTTTAATCTAGATTTGTCAGTCAGAAGAGGTTTTTAGAAATGGTGATTTCATTTTGCACACAGTCTACTAAATAATATGCATTTCTGATGAACTGTGTTTTGCATGGCGTTTTAGTAAAAAAAAAACACACACACAAAACAGCACAACAGAGCGGTGAAAATACCAGGTATAGTATTAATTTTGTAAAATCTATTGGGGATATGTTTATTTTGTGCCAAAGCGTTTATCTCTGGTTTTCTTTAAAGCAGCAGGGACAGCCAAACTGTCCCAGGAAAAAAACTCCTATTCTGTAGAAGTAGATAATTACTTGTTCTACTTGCATAACAGATGTATTCTGCTGTCCACGTTTTGATTTCAGTGAATTTGTATTTAGTAAATAAAGATAATTTGAGCGCAGCATAGATCAGATTTCAGTAGCTCACTGAACTACACTCAGCCAATCAGTGAGGAGCAGTAATGTGGGAGGTGTGATGACAAGCTTCCTTCTCATTGGCAATGACAAAATTAGAGCATGGCTAACTGAGATAAGATTTATTACATCAGAAACATTTCTTAATAGATTGGAGTGCTTGCAATACACGGTAAGGTTGCAGGCTGCATATTAAACGCAAAGCAGTGGGTAAATGGAATTTGACTTTGTGGCTGACAATCCCTCTTTAAAGAGATTCTGAAGTATCATAAAAATCTTGTTTTTATTTTAAAAATGTTTTTACCTTACTGTCCTACCTAAACCGCTGCATCCCCGCCACTGTAATCTAACTAAATCCCCCCCTAACTCCCCAGTGAGAGGCAGAGCTATGAGCCGCAGCTCTGCCTCTCAGCGTGTCTATTAGCCCGGTTCGCCGCCTCTCCCCCGCCCCTCTCAGTCTTCCTTCATTGAGAGGGGCGGGGGAGAGGCGGAAATATGCGGCTGATTGACGCATAAGGAGGCAGAGCTGCGGCTCATAGCTCTGCCTCCTATAGCAGCAAAATCCACGACCAAGAAAGTAGTGGATTTTGTGGGGGAGAGGGAGGGGGGAGTTAGGGGGTTTTGGTTAGATTTAAGCGGCGGGGATGCGTCGGTTTAGGTAGGGCAGACATGCTAAAAACATTTTTTAAATAAAAACATGATTTTTAGGAGACTTAAGTGTCTCTTTAAAGCAAACCTAAAGGAAAAAAAAATTACAAACTTATGATATAATGAATTGCATGTGCAGTACGGATAATGATTAGAACATTAGTAGCAAAAAAAATGAGTCTTTTCTGTTTTTATTTTCAGTTATATAGTTTTTTTATAATATTGCATGTTCTGTCACATTTGCAGTTTTAAAACCACACTCTGGCCCATATGCAATTCTTTTTTTTTTCAACTAGGTGATAATTTTTCCTTTTCTCTTTAAAATAACTTTTCAGAATTTCACCATTTAAAAAAGTACCAAAAGTAGTAGTAAAGGTACTATCTAAATGATTTTGTGTATTTTCTTACTTGCTGGGGGTTTGACCACTACAGGACCGCAGTTCTAAATACCCCTAAAGACCAGGCCATTTTCTTTCCCAATAACATTTTTATTGAATTTAGTAAGACAAATGAAATATAACCATAACATTCATAAACACGAGTGAGAAAAAACTGACAGTGAACACTAAACTCAGCACACAAGTGATTCCCCCCCCCCCCCCATCTTTTCTTCCCACCAACAGAGCTTCCTGTTGGTCGGGTCTGATCCCCCACAGTGTTTATTTTTTATTACAAATATTTACATTCTTTTTTTTAGCAATACATTTTTCTATTTATTTTTTCTAAAATCTCTCCCTCCCCCCAGCCAGCCAATCCTGGCGATCAGCTTTCATAGGCTTCTGCCTATGAGAGCCTTCGCTCTCTTGTGTTCCAGGGGGAACAGCCGTGTCACACGGCTGTTCCCAGTACAGCACTACTGCAGATCGCAATGCTGTACAGCCGTATTAGACCGAATTGCACTGTCTAACAGTCGGAGAGTGAAGGCAGGGCAGAGCTCCGCCTCCCAAGCAGGAGTAGCCGGCCCCAGGACTTGACGCCATTTGGCGTTAGGCGGTCCTGGGGCTGCCGCTGTCACGCCCATGGGCGTGACCCAGTCTTTAGGTAGTTAAAAAGCATTTTATTGACAAGTTTAAAACTATAACCTAGGAGAAAACTCAGGTGAAAAAAACAAATTGCATTTGGGCCCCTGTCATTTAAAATGTAGAACAAAGCAGAAATAATGATCCTTTGAACTTTCCTGCTGTAAAAACCTTATCTCTGGCTGTCTCTCACTGTTTCTTTGCGGTTTAACCACTTCTCGACCGCCGTATTGACAATTGGCGGCCGGGAAGTGGACCCCGCAAGGACCGCCGTATAGACAAATGGCGGCGGTCCTTGTAGGGGCATGGGCGGAGCGATCGCGTCATCCGTGACGCGATCCTCCGCCGGCGCCTGTCACCGCTTGCCTGCCTCAACATCCCGCCGGCCATACGAAAGCGCCGGCGGGATGTTAACCCGACGATCGCCGCATACAAAGTGTATAATACACTTTGTAATGTTTACAAAGTGCATTATACAGGCTGCCACCTGCCCTGGTGGTCCCAGTGTCCGAGGGACCACCAGGGCAGGCTGCAGCCACCCTATGTCGCACCCAAGCACACTGATTTCTCCCCCCCCCCCCCCCCCTGCCCCAGATCGCCCACAGCACCCCTCAGACCCCCCCCCCCCCCCTGCCCACCCCCCAGACCCCTATTTGCACCCAATCACCCCCCTAATCACCCATCAATCACTCCCTGTCACTATCTGTCAACGCTATTCCCCCTCCCCCGCCCCCTGCCCCCTCCTGATCACCCCCCCCACCCCTCAGATTCTCCCCAGACCCCCCCCCTGTGTACTGTATGCATCTATCCACCCGATCACCTGTCAATCACCCATCAATCACCCCCTATCACCACCTGTCACTGTTACCCATCAGATCAGACCCTAATCTGCCCCTTGCGGCCACCCAATCACCCGCCTACACGCTCAGATTGCCCTCAGACCCCCCCTTATCAATTCGCCAGGGCATTATTAACATCTGTCCTTCCCTGTAATAAACCACTGATCACCCATCAATCACCCCCTGTCACTGCCACCCATCAATCACCCCCTGTCACTGCCACTCATCAATCAGCCCCTAACCTGCCCCTTGCGGGCAATCTGATCACCCACCCACACCAATAGTTCGCCCGCAGATCCGACGTCAGATCACCTCCCAAGTGCAGTGTTTATATCTGTTCTCTACCTTAAACACCCACTAATTACCCATCAATCACCCCCTGTCACTGCTACCTATCAGATTAGACCCCTATCTGCCCCTAGGGCACTCAATCACCCGCCCACACCCTCAGAATGCCCTCAGGCCCCAGCCCTGATCACCTCGCCAGTGCATTGCTTGCATCTATTCCCCCCTCTAATCACACCTTGAGACACCCATCAATCACTTCCTGTCACCCCCTAGCACACCTACCCATCAGATCAGGCCCTAATTTGCCCCGTGTGGGCTCCTGATCACTCGGCCAAACCATCAGATCCCCCTTTAGACCCCCTTCCGATCACCTCCCCAGTGCATTGATTGCATCTATTTTCCCCTCTAACCACCCCCTGAGACACCCATCAATCACCTCCTGTCACCCCCTAGCACTCCTATCCATCAGATCAGGCCCAATACAACCTGTCATCTAAAAGGCCACCCTGCTTATGACCGGTTCCACAAAATTCGCCCCCTCATAGACCACCTGTCATCAAAATTTTCAGATGCTTATACCCCTGAACAGTCATTTTGAGACATTTGGTTTCCAGACTACTCACGGTTTTGGGCCCGTAAAATGCCAGGGCGGTATAGGAGCCCCACAAACTGACCCCATTTTAGAAAAAAGACACCCCAATGTATTCTGTTAGGTGTATGACGAGTTCATAGAAGATTTTATTTTTTGTCAAAAGTTAGCGGAAATTGATTTTTGTTTTTTTTTCACAAAGTGTCATTTTTCACTAACTTGTGACAAAAAATAAAATCTTCTATGAACTCGCCATACACCTAACGGAATACCTTGGGGTGTCTTCTTTCTAAAATGGGGTCACTTGTGGGGTTCCTATACTGCCCTGGCATTTTAGGGGCCCTAAACCGTGAGGAGTAGTCTAGAAAACAAATGCCTCAAAATGACCTGTGATTAGGACGTTGGGCCCCTTCGCGCACCTAGGCTGCAAAAAAAGTGTCACATGTGGTATCGCCGTACTCAGGAGAAGTAGTATAATGTGTTTTGGGGTGTATTTTTACACATACCCATGCTGGGTGGGAGAAATCGCTCTGTAAATGGACAATTGTGTGTAAAAAAAATCAAACAATTGTCATTTACAGAGATATTTCTCCCACCCAGCATGGGTATGTGTAAAAATACACCCCAAAACACATTATACTACTTCTCCTGAGTACGGCGGTACTACATATGTGGCACTTTTTTACACCCTAAGTCCGCTAAGGGGCCCAAAGTCCAATTAGTACCTTTAGGATTTCACAGGTCATTTTGCGACATTGTTGGTTTCAAGACTACTCCTCACGGTTTAGGGCCCCTAAAATGCCAGGGCAGTATAGGAACCCCACAAATGACCCCATTCTAGAAAGAAGACACCCAAACGTATTCCGTTAGGAGTATGGTGAGTTCCTGGAAGATTTTTTTTTTTGTCACAAGTTAGCGGAAAATGTCACTTTGTGAAAAAAAACAATTAAAATCAATTTCCGCTAACTTGTGACAAAAAAATAAAAACTTCTATGAACTCACCATACTCCTAACGGAATACCTTGGGGTGTCTTCTTTCTAAAATGGAGTCATTAGTGGGGTTCCTATACTGCCCTGGCATTTTAGGGGCCCTAAACCGTGAGGAGTAGTCTTGAAACAAAAATGACCTGTGAAATCCTAAAGGTACTCATTGGACTTTGGGCCCCTTAGCGCAGTTAGGCTGCAAAAAAGTGCCAATCATGTGGTATCGCCATACTCAGGAGAAGTAGTATAATGTGTTTTGGGGTGTATTTTTACACATACCCATGCTGGGTGGGAGAAATACCTCTGTAAATGACAATCTTTTGATTTTTTTACACACAATTGTCCATTTACAGAGTTATTTCTCCCACCCAGCATGGGTATGTGTAAAAATACACCCCAAAACACATTGTACTACTTCTCCCGAGTACGGCGATACCACATGTGTGGCACTTTTTTGCACCCTAACTGCGCTAAGGGGCCCAAAGTCCAATGAGTACCTTTAGGATTTCACAGGTCATTTTGAGAAATTTTGTTTCAAGATTACTCCTCACGGTTTAGGGCCCCTAAAATGCCAGGACAGTAAAGGAACGCCACAAATGACTCCATTTTAGAAAGAAGACACCCCAAGGTATTCTGTTAGTAGTACGGTGAGTTCATAGAAGATTTTATTTTTTGTCACAAGTTTGTGAAAAAAAACCAATAAAAATCAATTTCTGCTAACTTGTGACAAAAAATAAAATCTTCTATGAACTCACCGTACTACTAACGGAATACCTTGGGGTGTCTTCTTTCTAAAATGGGGTCATTTGTGGGGTTCCTATACTGTCCTGGCATTTTAGGGGCCCTAAACCGTGAGGAGTAGTCTTGAAACGAAATTTCTCAAAATGACCTGTGAAATCCTAAAGGTACTCATTGGACTTTGGGCCCCTTAGCGCAGTTAGGGTGCAAAAAAGTGCCACACATGTGGTATCGCCGTACTCAGGAGAAGTAGTATAATGTGTTTTGGGGTGTATTTTTACACATACCCATGCTGAGTGGGAGAAAGATCTCTGTAAATGGACAATTGTGTGTAAAAAAAATTAAAAAATTGTCATTTACAGAGATATTTCTCCCACCCAGCATCGGTATGTGTAAAAATACACCCCAAAACACATTATACTACTACTCCTGAGTACGGCAATACCACATGTGTGGCACTTTTTTGCAGCCTAACTGCGCTAAGGGGCCCAAAGTCCAATGAGCACCTTTAGGCTTTACAGGGGTGCTTACAAATTAGCACCCCCCAAAATGCGAGGACAGTAAACACACCCCACAAATGACCCCATTTTGGAAAGTAGACACTTCAAGGTATTTAGAGAGGGGCATGGTGAGTCCGTGGCAGATTTCTTTTTTTTTTTGTCGCAAGTTAGAAGAAATGGAAACTTTTTTTTTTTTTTTTTTTTTGTCACAAAGTGTCATTTTCCGCTTACTTGTGACAAAAATTAATATCTTCTATGAACTCACTATTCCTCTCAGTGAATACTTTGGGATGTCTTCTTTCCAAAATGGGGTCATTTGGGGGGTATTTATACTATCCTGGAATTCTAGCCCCTCATGAAACATGTCAGGTGGTCAGAAAAGTCATAGATGCTTGAAAATGTGAAAATTCACTTTTTGCACCATAGTTTGTAAACGCTATAACTTTTACCCAAACCAATAAATATACACTGAATGGTTTTTTTTTATCAAAAACATGTTTGTCCACATTTTTCGCGCTGCATGTATACAGAAATTTTACTTTATTTGAAAAATGTCAGCACAGAAAGTTAAAAAAATCATTTTTTTGCCAAAATTCATGTCTTTTTTGATGAATATAATAAAAAGTAAAAATCGCAGGAGCAATCAAATAGCACCAAAAGAAAGCTTTATTAGTGACAAGAAAAGGAGCCAAAATTAATTTAGGTGGTAGGTTGTATGAGCGAGCAATAAACCGTGAAAGCTGCAGTGGTCTGAATGGAAAAAAAGTGGCCGATCCTTGAGGGGGGTAAAGCCCACGGTCCTCAAGTGGTTAAGTGATTCAGAAAACAGAAATGTATTTGACCCAAGTTACCTCTTAGAAGCTCTTTTGTATAGATAACTGAAGTTTTTTTTTAACACTTCTTGTACTGGAAATGAGTTTTCTTTCCTACTAATGTTCTATTTCTTAGCTGTACTACACATACAATTCATTATCTCATAAGTTTATTTTCACTTCAGGTTTGCTTCAAAGTGATCATACACAAAACAAGCAAGTTGTTCCATGTTCCTGTTTATTCAGTAAAATGATTGCTTGGATAGAAAAGTTGAATGTCATTTTCTTCAATTGAAAAAAATCTATTGGTTGTCTCTAATATTTTCATTATGGTAGCTAATCACCTTTTCACATAATTGATGGATTGAAATGATTTTTCAAACTGTAGAGTTAACTACCTAACGACCGCCGCGGCGGCAGCCCCAGGACCGCCTAATGCCAATTGGCGTCAAGTCCTGGGGCCAGCTAATGCAGGAGATTGCACGCAGGTTGCGTCCCGCCTTCAGTCTCCGAGTGCTCCGAGCTCCTCCCCACCTTCAGTCACCGCTCGGAAGACTGTTAGACGGCGAAATCGCCGTCTTTTCAGTTAGTACAGCTCTGCGATCAGCAGCAGTGCTGTACTGGGGACAGCCGTGTGACACGGCTGTCCCCCTGGCACATGGGAGAGCGAACGGCTCTCATAGGCTGAAGCCTATGACAGCCGATCACGTCATTGGCTGGCTGGGGGGAGGGAGGTGTTTCAGAAAAGGAAGGGAAATTAAAAAAATAGTGAATTTTATTTAAAAAAAAAGAAGACTTAAATATTAAACAGTAAACAATAGAGGAGCGATCAGACCCCACCAACAGAGAGGTCTGTTGGTGCGGGAAAAGGGTGGGGAGGTCACTCGTGTGCTGTGTTGTGCAGCCCTGCAGCTTGGCCTTAAAGCTGCAGTGGCCAATTTAGAGAAAATTGGTCTGGTCTTTAGGGGGGTTTAACACTGCAGTCCTCAAGAGGTTAAAGGACCACTATCGCCAAAAAAGTAGGCAGTTAAAAGTTGACAGAACCGACAGGTTTTGGACTAGTCTATCTCCTCACAGGGGATTTTTAGGATTTTTTTTGTTTTCAACAGCATTTCCTGAACAGCAGTTTGACTGCCAAATTTGTAAGATACCAACCAGCCTCCCTACACACTTGCACACTATTTTGTCAGTTAGACTTTGCAACTGCTGTTCAGGAAATGCTGTTGAAAACAAAGAAAACCCTGAGAATCCCCTATGAGGAGATAGACTGGTCCAAAACCTGTCGGTTGTCCGATTTTAACTGTCTACTTTTTTTCCGTTATAGTGGTATAGGAGTCAGTTAAATTGTTTGTGTCTAGCCTGTAGTTACTCAGAGTAGCTGTTGGCTGGCAGCCTGATGTTGCTCTGCATGTAAATACTCAGCTTTCTGTCCACACAGGAGAACCTGCCTGGATGGAATTACACTTTCTGGCAGTGGTTTGATGGCGTGATGGAAGTACTGAAAAAGCACTTGAAGCCCCACTGGAATGATGGGTAGGTGCACTTTGGTCAATCTAGAAACCTTTCTCTTCTATTACATTGCTGGCTTTTTTTTTTTTTTTTTTCATTTCTTCAAGCTTAAACACTTCAGGAAAGTACACTAAAATAGAACCATCGAACAGGAGTCACTTCAGTGTACTCACATCTGGTTGCTGTGGCTACCGTATACTTCCCTCTGCTCTGTAGTCCCTCGTTGTTTCCACTAATTTGATGCTCCAACCCAAGTGGCTTACTGTCATGTTGTAATCAACTAGTGTATTTACTCGGCGCACCTAAAATTACAGAGAACTGCAGGCAGATATTTACAACTTATATTTAATCCATATAGCTAAAATATAAACATTTCTTAAGTGAGCATTTCTCTTTCACACACGCAAAGAGAAAACAGAAGTCAGGAGTAAGGTACCCACAGGAGGAGTCAGCACACAGTGTTCCAAAAAAGTGACTTCACTGACCCATAACATCGTATATACAACATTTCAGGGCCACGAAGGGTTCCCTTCTTCAAGACACAGGACAGAAAATATTACAGCCCTGAATGGCAAGGGAAAGATAGTTGGCAATCAGCCAGATGTTGTATATGTGATGTGGAACAATAAAGTCGCAGTTCTAGAAACACAATGTGCAGACTGCGTCTGTGAATATTTGGATTGCTTGCAGGAGTCCAGCACCCGAAGTACAAGAGGTGCGCAGTCTTTGGATTGTTTGAGTTTGGAGTAAGGGTCTGAACACACTTGCACTTCTATCTGCTTTTCAGCGTTGCGTATAGTCTGTAACATTAATGTGATACTGAAAAGCGTACAGAAGCATGCTAGTGTGTTCAGGCCCAAACAAGACAGTTATATAATATGCTTGCTTTTTTAATATCAAACCATGGTGCCCTTTCCCAGATAGAAAGACTTAAAGCAGTGTAGTAAAAATCGGATGATGGAAAAGTACCCTAAGGTACCCTAAGTAATAAGAGTATGTACTCACAGACCAGTGTTATCACCTATACAACCACTGTAATGGATGATGGGTAGTATGGAACCACCTTACCAATATATACTTTTAAAACACAAAATAAAACAAATTTTACTATCCATTTAAAATCTTGGGAGGTGGATGAACCTATTTCTGCTCTTTCCAAGCGTCAGAAAAAAGTTTGGTGTGTGTAGGTGTGTGTAGGTGTGTGTAGGTGTGTGTAGGTGTGTGTAGGTGTGTGTGTAGGTGTGTGTGTGTGTGTGTGTGTAGGTGTGTGTGTGTGTGTGTGTGTGTGTGTGTGTGTGTGTGTGTGTGTGTGTGTGTACTTGTCAGCTGTTTGCTGTACACTGATGACTGTCTCACTGCGCTCTCTTTCATTTCAAATAAGTGATGCAGTCTCTTTTTTAATGATATTGCAATAACTGTGTTTTCTCCCTCTATACAGTGCAATTTTAGGCTTTGTCAATAAGCAGCAGGCTCATGACATGTTGGTGAACAAAAGGGATGGGACATTTCTTCTGCGTTTCAGTGACTCAGAAATTGGTGGAATCACAATAGCATGGAAGTTTGAATTGCGTAAGTTCCCCATCAGTGTGCATCTGTATACACGTGTCCTGTAGTATATGTATGTGTGTCTATGTATATATACCAGGTGAGACCTTTCCTATAGGGCCTAGAGCCCTCACCTACTAGTATTACAGTGTGCACTTTTCCTTTCTGTCTCCATATCCAGCACTGTTCTATACAGGTAGCAGCACCTGTGATACAAGGGGACCCGCAGATCGCTCTCTGATGGTAAACTTTACTATCAGAATCCACAGATCTGGATATAGTGCTGACACACAGCACTTTAAAGAGTACATAGTCATGTCTGTGGCGCTTGGCTTGTTACAGAGCTCGTTTTCGTTACGCCTCGATTTTGCCTGATGAAGTGAGTTATACCTGCGAAACACGTTACACGTTGGCAGGGCTGGTTCTACGTACTACTGAGGCCCTGGGGCAAAAATAACTGGGGGGCCCTACTAACTCCTTTTTCCAGCAAATCCACCTGGCAACAGGTAGAGCCAATTAGCGCTTGGGTCACCATAGCTGGGGAGGGGAGGATACTCCTTGGGGGGCCCCTAGAGGCCCTGCACATTGGAGTACATCATAAAATTGTTTTTGAAATTGACTAAATCAAGTCATCGCGGGGAGGCAAGTCTACAATTACCTCCCTTTTTAAACTGATTTGAGTGTATTAATATGCAATAAAATCTTCTTGGCGCCTCTGTTGTACTAATATTTCATAGTCATGTCACTGACTGTCCTCAGAGGAAGTCAAAATGTAATCCCTACCATAGTCTAGACCACATTTTGGGGGAAACAAATCATCTTAGTATGTCTTTCAAATATGGGAGTAAATCCACATATACAAGGGGAGGCACCTATAAATTCCATGTAGATAGTGTCCTTGCAAGATTTGAATTTGGGAACACAATGCTGTGAAACAAGAGGTTCTATTAAATTCAACACGTGCTGTCTGTAGTCTAATGTGCTATCCCTATGCACTGTGCATTATTTTACTATAAATGTCCAATAATCTGTTTGTGTATCTCCAGCGGACAGAGCCTTGTGGAATCTAATGCCATTTACAAGTCGGGACTTCTCTGTACGTTCTCTGGCAGACCGATTGGGAGACCTGAATTATCTCATCTATGTATATCCTGACCGGCCCAAGGATGAAGTGTTCTCAAAGTATTACACCCCAGTTCTCTGCAATCCTTGTAAGTGTATCCTTCAGTGTTTCTATTGTGTATGTCTCACCTATAATCAAATGTGGAAACTGCAATTATTTAATCTTCATGATCAAAGGGAAAGTTACTTTAAAGGAATATATTCTCCCTGGTCACTTAACCCTCCTAGCGGTATATTAAAAACCGCCAGGGGGCAGCGCAGCGGTTTTTTTGATTTTTTTTTTTTTTTAAATCATGTAGCGAGCCTAAGGCTCGCTACATGATAGCCGCTGCTCAGCGGCATCCCCCCAGCCCCGCCGATCGCCTCCGGCGATAGGCGATCAGGAAATCCCGTTCAAAGAACGGGATTTCCTGGAAGGCTTCCCCCGTCGCCATGGCGACGGGGCAGGATGACGTCACCGACGTCATGACGTCTAAGGGAGTCCCGATCCACCCCTTGCCACTGCCTGGCGCTGATAGGCCAGGCAGCGCAGGGGTCTAGGGGGGGGGGCTGTGTTGCGACGCGGATAGCGGCGATCGAGCGCGGGCGGCGGCGATCGAAGTGCTGACGCAGCTAGCAAAGTGCTAGCTGCGTTCAGCAAAAAAAAAATTACTCAAATCGGCCCAGCAGGGCCTGAGAAAACCTCCTGCGCGGCTTACCCCGAACTACGTTCGGGGTTACCCCCAGGAAGGTTAAGCTATGCTTGCAGTGTAACTGGGTTAAATACCATTATTTTGTGCCAAGTCTCCATTGTATATGACCACAGCACACTTTATCAGCTTTTCTGTGTGGAAGAGTCCTCAATCCTTGTCAATGCTATACATCTTCATGTACAGTAGAGTCCTTGTTATCCAGAACTCAAATAATCATCTCTCAACCAACCAGCACAAATTGCCAGAAGTACTCAGTGTTGAAGGCCAACTTCTTCTGCTGTTTATGGGCTCTGCTGTGCTGGAAGACTGGGTTCCATGGCTCCCCCAAGGTTAATATACATTTGATTACCGTATTTTGACATCGTAACCTCAACACACACCATACAATCTTGGTTGTACAGATTTACCAAATCTGTAGTATAAGGGCCAACAGATTGAAAATACCTTGAATTATTGATTGGATAAGCTCTTATACTACATGAAAGTGGTAAGATTAAACAACCAAGATTGTATGGTGTGTGTTGAGCCTTATACAGAGTTCATGGTATGTTTGAGTGGAGTGGAGTACGGTACTGTACTAGCCTAGACTATTTTTAGCATTGATTCTCAAGCAACCAGAAAACACACTTGTCCATCATCAGCCAATCCCTGTTGGTGCTGGATAACTGAGACTCAGAGGCGTAGCAATAGGGGTTGCAGAGGTAGCCACCGCATCGGGGCCCTTGGGCTAGAGAGGCCCACCTCTTATACACAGTATTAGCTCTTTATTGGTCCTGTGCTGATAATATTCACTTCTTATAGTTGATTTGAATAGTAGTGATCATTAACACACAGTTTCCCATCCCCTTCTTGCACCTCTGACACTGTGGTTGTCCATGATTGGTTTTGGTGCGCCGTATTAATTGTTATGTATAGAGTGCTCGGGGGGCCCCAATGCTAAACTTGCACCGGGGCCCACAGCTTTTTAGCTACACCACTGCTGTGGGACTCCTACTTTATCTTTTATTTTCAAGTTGCCCATATTACAGAATCAGCCATAAGAGTCATCAGCTGCATTTACAAAGTAACTATGTATATGGCTGCACAGCAGACAGGAACAGACACAGCAGACAGCACATTAAGAGTGAATGTATAGCCTGAGAATCAGACTTACTGATACTATTCATATGGGAATTGGGGTCTGACGGCAGATGGTATATTACAGAATCAATAGCCTAAGAATCAGCCTTACTGATATTATTCGTATAGGAATTGTGGTCTGGCGGCAGAAGGCATATTACAGAATCTATAGCCTGAGAATCAGACTTACTGATACTATTCGTATAGGAATTGTGGTCTGGCGGCAGAAGGTATATTACAGAATCTATAGCCTGAGAATCAGACTTACTGATACTATTCGTATAGGAATTGGGGTCTGGCGGCAGATGGTATATTACAGAATCTATAGCCTGAGAATCAGACTTACTGATACTATTCGTATAGGAATTGTGGTCTGGCGGCAGAAGGCATATTACAGAATCTATAGCCTGAGAATCAGACTTATTGATACTATTCGTATAGGAATTGGGGTCTGGCAGCAGAAGGCATATTACAGAATCTATAGCCTGAGAATCAGACTTACTGATACTATTCGTATAGGATTTGTGGTCTGGCGGCAGAAGGCATATTACAGAATCAATAGCCTAAGAATCAAACTTACTGATACTATTCGTATAGGAATTGTGGTCTGGCGGCAAAAGGCATATTACAGAATCTATAGCCTGAGAATCAGACTTACTGATACTATTCGTATAGGAATTGTGGTCTGGCGGCAGAAGGCATATTACAGAATCTATAGCCTGAGAATCAGACTTACTGATACTATTCGTATAGGAATTGTGGTCTGGCGGCAGAAGGCATATTACAGAATCTATAGCCTGAGAATCAGACTTACTGATACTATTCGTATAGGAATTGGGGTCTGGCGGCAGAAGGCATATTACAGAATCTATAGCCTGAGAATCAAACTTACTGATACTATTGGTATAGGAATTGTGGTCTGGCGGCAGAAGGTATATTACAGAATCAATAGCCTGAGAATCAGACTTACTGATACTATTCGTATAGGAATTGGGGTCTGGCGGGAGAAGGCATATTACAGAATCTATAGCCTGAGAATCAGCCTTACTGATACTATTCGTATAGGATTTGTGGTCTGACGGCAGAAGGCATATTACAGAATCTATAGCCTGAGAATCAGCCTTACTGATACTATTCATATAGGAATTGGGGGCTGACGGCAGATGGTATATTACAGAATCAATAGCCTAAGAATCAGCCTTACTGATACTATTCGTATAGGAATTGTGGTCTGGCGGCAAAAGGTATATTACAGAATCTATAGCCTGAGAATCAGACTTACTGATACTATTCGTATAGGAATTGGGGTCTGGCGGCAGATGGTATATTACAGAATCAATAGCCTAAGAATCAGACTTACTGATACTATTCGTATAGGAATTGTGGTCTGGCGGCAGAAGGCATATTACAGAATCTATAGCCTGAGAATCAGCCTTACTGATACTATTCGTATAGGAATTGTGGTCTGGCGGCAAAAGGCATATTACAGAATCTATAGCCTGAGAATCAGACTCACTGATACTATTCATATAGGAATTGGGGTCTGACGGCAGATGGTATATTACAGAATCAATAGCCTAAGAATCAGCCTTACTGATACTATTCGTATAGGAATTGTGGTCTGGCGGCAAAAGGTATATTACAGAATCTATAGCCTGAGAATCAGCCTTACTGATACTATTCATATAGGAATTGTGGTCTGGCGGCAGAAGGCATATTACAGAATCTATAGCCTGAGAATCAGACTTACTGATACTATTCGTATAGGAATTGTGGTCTGGCGGCAGAAGGTATATTACAGAATCTATAGCCTGAGAATCAGACTTATTGATACTATTCGTATAGGAATTGTGGTCTGGCGGCAGAAGGTATATTACAGAATCAATAGCCTGAGAATAAGACTTACTGATACTATTCGTATAGGAATTGGGGTCTGGCGGCAGATGGTATATTACAGAATCAATAGCCTAAGAATCAGACTTACTGATACTATTCGTATAGGAATTGTGGTCTGGCGGCAGAAGGCATATTACAGAATCTATAGCCTGAGAATCAGCCTTACTGATACTATTCGTATAGGAATTGTGGTCTGGCGGCAGAAGGTATATTACAGAATCTATAGCCTGAGAATCAGACTTACTGATACTAATCGTATAGGAATTGTGGTCTGGCGGCAGAAGGCATATTACAGAATCTATAGCCTGAGAATCAGACTTACTAATACTATTGGTATAGGAATTGTGGTCTGGCGGCAGAAGGTATATTACAGAATCAATAGCCTGAGAATCAGACTTACTGATACTGTTCGCATGGCCGGGCCGAGGCATAGACTGGAGAGGCTACAGCCTCAGGGCGCAGTGTAGGAGGGGGCGCAGAATTCATTCAGCTGTCATTTCTAATTGTGTATGAAGCAGAAAGAAATAAGAAAAGGGGATACATGGCAGTGACTGCAAGCCAGATAACTAGATATTAAGGTGTTGGAGAGGTTGTGGGCCCTGTGGCCCTCTTAGTCTAATAGCAATCCGTGTGTGACAGCTGGGGTGGGAGGGATGGAGGGGTGCACTTTGGTGTCTCAGCCTTGGGTGCTAGAGGACCTTGTCCCGGCTCTGACTGTTCGTATAGGAATTGTGGTCTGGCGGCAGAAGGCATATTACAGAATCTATAGCTTGAGAATCAGCCTTACTGATACTATTCGTATAGGAATTGTGGTCTGGCGGCAGAAGGCATATTACAGAATCTATAGCCTGAGAATCAGACTTACTGATACTATTCGTATAGGAATTGGGGTCTTGCGGCAGAAGGCATATTACAGAATCTATAGCCTGAGAATCAGACTTACTGATACTATTCGTAAAGAATTGGGGTCTGGCGGCAGAAGGCATATTACAGAATCTATAGCCTGAGAATCAGACTTACTGATACTATTCATATAGAAATTGTGGTCTGGCGGCAGAGGGTATATTACAGAATCAATAGCCTGAGAATCAGACTTACTGATACTATTCGTATAGGAATTGGGGTCTGGCGGCAGAAGGCATATTACAGAATCTATAGCCTGAGAATCAGCCTTACTGATACTATTCGTATAGGAATTGTGGTCTGGCGGCAGAAGGCATATTACAGAATCTATAGCCTGAGAATCAGACTTACTGATACTATTCGTATAGGAATTGTGGTCTGGCGGCAGAAGGCATATTACAGAATCTATAGCCTGAGAATCAGACTTACTGATACTATTTGTAAAGAATTGGGGTCTGGCAGCAGAAGGCATATTACAGAATCTATAGCCTGAGAATCAGACTTACTGATACTATTCGTATAGGAATTGTGGTCTGGCGGCAGAAGGCATATTACAGAATCTATAGCCTGAGAATCTGACTTACTGATACTATTCGTATAGGAATTGGGGTCTGACGGCAGATGGTATATTACAGAAGCGATAGCCTGAGAATCAGACTTATGGTGGCTATACATGGTACAATTTCTACATTTTTTTTGATTAGCTAATTTAGTTCGATTATTCTGTTAGATCGAATATAAAGATTTTTCCAGCATGTCCAATCTAATTTTTCTCGAAAAAACGGGATAATCGTTTCGTAAAGAATTGGGGTCTGGCGGCAGAAGGCATATTACAGAATCTATAGCCTGAGAATCAGACTCACTGATACTATTCGTATAGGAATTGGGGTCTGACGGCGATTATCGAAAAAACGGGACAATTGAACTTTTTTTTGTACTGTGTATGGCCACCATTAGGGTGGCCATACATGGTACAATAAAAACGTTCGATTATCCCGTTTATTCAATCTAAATGATCGAATTGAATGAAAGTTGAAAATATTTTTTTTTTCGATCAAGAAATTTGAACGATTATCCCGTTTTTTCGAGAAAAATCAGATTGGACATGCTGGAAAAATCTTTATATTCGATCTAACTGAATAATCAAACTAAATTATCTAATCGGGAAAAAAAAGGAAAAATTGTACCATGTATGGCCACCTTTACTGATACTATTCGTATAGGAATTGTGGTCTGGCGGCAGAAGGCATATTACAGAAACCGTTTCAAGGTACAGTTGCAGGGTTGAGTGAAAACTGTTGCCCATTAATATAGACTATTGATTAAAGCCTGGACACATTGAAGTTGTCCCGTCCTATCTCTATTACTATAATTACACCCATGTTTAATCCTTCTTAGTATATATATTTTTTTTTCTTTGTGTTGCAGCTAAAGGCGATGGCTATGTGAAACCAGCCATTAAGCAAGTGGTTCCAGAGTAAGTGTTTTTTCTTTGCACAAGTAATGATTGCTGTAATAACCTTTTAGCAGCCAATTTATTTAGAGACTTGCAAGTACTCCAGGCCCATTATTTTAGCACTTCTTTATCTCTTATTTGTTACATTTGCTTGCTACTAAATGTACTACTGTAATGTGTATTGATGGCCACTTGTCACCTGGGGCTAGTGCGAGACAATAAAAGATGATTTCTTTCAGTTTCTATATTTTCTGCCAGTAGAGAGAGATCAAAGCATTCCAATAATTTACAGCACAGGTTCTGCCGACTGAGGTCAAAAGCAATGCACTTATCTCAAAAGAGATAACTTAATTGGAGCTGCTAATGGGTTGAATATATTCTGTTTTAATGCAAGAAGTTGTTAATATCGATAATTTCTAAACTTGGTATCAACTGTGCCAGTTCAACCTCTGAGCATTTTGGGCAGCTGGAGGCATTTTACCTCTCATCACCAGTTTGCAATATAACATGATTTTTTGTTGCATATTGCATGAGCAGTTTTACTTCTCTGGTAAGACCCTTAAAGAGAAACTCCAACCTAGAATTGAACTTTATCCCAATCAGTAGCTGATACCCCCTTTTACATGAGAAATATAATGATTTTCACAAACAGACCATCAGGGGGCACTGTATGACTGATTTTGTGCTGAAACCCCTCCCACAAGAAGCTCTGAATACCGCAGTACTCTGGGCAAACTGCCACAATGTAACAATGTTCACAGACAGGAAATGGCTGTTTACAGCTGTCTCTAACAGCCAAAACAGCTAGGAGCAGCTACATAACCTTCCCACAGTAAAAATGTCACCATGTAATACATGTCAGAATGTAAATCTGGGAGAGGAAAGATTTTATAATGAGCAAACACTGACTAAATCATTTATACATAATTATGGTAGAACATGAAGCACTTTTTTTTACTACATTATTTTCACTGGAGTTCCTCTTTAAGTGTGTTTGAGAGGATGCTGGATGTAGGAGCTACTTCCATGGAAAAAAACAGTTGCCGTGGCTGATCGCGCATTCACCCTGGGGGGTACTCATAGCTGCCCATTCACCCGGTGATCAATGCATGTGGAACACAGTTCCCATTCATTGAGCTAAGTCCCCATGTCAATGAACGCTGGCATCAATGAGATGCCTGCATCATTGTGATGTCGTAAGTAACACATCCACGTATTACTTCCTGTTTAGCCTACTAATTGTACGTAATCTAAAGTAATGTGCGAGGACATCTTTTGGCCAAATAGTAAAATTACACTTACATACATTTATTTTTCCAAACAGTTCTGCACATGAATAATTAACCTCTTCCCAACCGCCTAACGTCAGGGAGGTGGCAGCCCCAGGACCGCCTAACACCAAAAGGCGTCAAGAGCGGTGGGCGGAGGTTAGCAGGGATCATGTGCGCTGATGCGTGCGCATCCCTGCATTAGTGACGGAGCTCTGCTCTGTCAACAGTCTGCCAGCAGCGATCGCCGATAGACTGTACTGGGGACAGCCGTGTTACCCGGCTGTCCTTTGGACAGGCTCCGATTGCGATCTCCTCTCATAAGCTGATGCCTACGAGAGAGGATCCCCGTGATTGGCTGTCGGGTAGAGGGAGTGAGGGGGAAATAAAAATAAATATAAAATAGAGAACTTAATTAAAAAAATAAACAAATAAATAAACATTGCAGCAGCGATCAGAGCCCACCAACAGAAAGCTCTGTTGGTGGCAGAAAAGGGGGGGATTCACTTGCGAGCTTAGTTGTATGGATCTGCAGCGAGCAGTTATAGATGCAGAGCACTAAATTGTATGGTCCCTTTTCCACTTGTGCGGTGGAAATTAGTCGCGGAAAATCAAAAACAAATATGCATGCGGATGTGAATTTTACCGCGAATTTGCGGATGTTTTCACGTATGTTGGTAAGTATGCGAATTTAAACATGTCAGTAGTGCCTGTGTGCTTTTACATTGATTTTATGCGAAAACGCAAGAATTCGCGGAAATATTCGCATATGAAAACGCATGCGAATTTCCTATTAAATACATTGTATGCGAATCGCACACTGCCTTGGCTCTGCCATGCAAATTTTTCCTGCACACAAAACTGCTCAGGATTTCTGACAAGTGGAAACAGGCCTATTCACTTGTATTGGTTATGCAAATCTGCATGCAGAAAAATGCATGCAGATTCGCACAAGTGGAAACGGGCCCTAAAAAATTGCCTGGTCACTAGGGGGGTGTAAGCCTATGGTTCTGAACTGGTTAAAATTAATTCCTTTCTTCCCACATTCTAAAAAATATCCAAATAAAACTTTAAATAAAAAAATAAATAAAATTACAATAATAATAAAAAAAAAATAGTTACCATAGGGTCTGAACTTTTTTTTAATATGCATGTCAAGAGGGTATATTACTACTTTCTAAAACTACGGGCTTGTCAAAAGTGATGGGGGCAAAATTGAAAAAAACACCTTTATTTCCAAATAAAATATTGGCTTCATACATTGTGATAGGAACATAATTTAAAGAGTGTAATAACCGGAACAAATGGGCAAATAAAATACATGAGTTTTAATTATGGTAGCATGTGTTATTTTAAAACTATAATGGCATAAAACTGATAAATGATTTTTTTTTTTTTACATTTTTTTTAATATTCCCATTAAAATGCATTTAGAGAAAAAAAATTCTTAGCAAAATGTACCACCCAAAGAAAGCCTAATTGGTGGCGGAAAAAAACAAGATATAGTTCAATTAAGTGTAATAAGTAGTGATAAAGTTATTGGTGAATGAATAGTAGGGGCGCTGAAATTATACATAAGGTGAAAAAACATTGAAGGCTGAAGCGGTTAAGTGTGCACAGGTACAGTGACAGAATAGGCAAGTCATGCTCAGTGTTCTCCCTAGAATGTTTTTCCATCCGGGTGGCGTGAAAAAGTAGCCGGGTGGGGCAATATGAGAGAATGCAGGGCTGGTGCTTCTTTGCACAACTCTGCTTATAGCATAGGAGGAGGTGAGCCGATGATAGCTGGGTGCTCACCAAAACTAGCCGGGTGACGCACCCGGCTAAAAGAGCCTGGGGAGAACACTGCATTCTGTACTTAAATGCTGCACCAACTAAAATGGGAACCTCTGGGGGTCTCTACATACCTCTTTTGGTAGTCATTTCAGTCGCAGCCTGATTAGGAGCGCTGCCAATTTTTCCCTTTTCCCCAAAAAATGTGTCAACCATTTTATAGCCAGCTGCCTCCAGGTTCACACTGTTTTTTGTTAGAGGTTAGGGTCTCTTCCATGAGGATACCTCAGTGCGGGGGAAGAGTCTAGCACGGAACACTGTTTTTGGAAGCCAACATCTTCCATTTTGTTGCATCTGTTTTGAATGCAAGTTGTGTAACCTGCCTATAATACAAGCTCTGCACATCCATGCAGTTAGTCAACCAGATGCAGCCTGCCTTAACCACTTGCCGACCGCGCACTCATAACGCGCGTCGGCAAAGTGGCAGCTGCAGGACCAGCGGCTGCAGTCTAATTAATCAGGAAACAGCCGCTCGCGCGAGCTGCTGCTTCCTGTCAATTCACGGCGGGGGGCTCCGTGAATAGCCTGCAGGCTGCCGATCGCGGCTCGCAGGCTAAATGTAAGCACAAGCGGAAATAATCCGCTTTGTTTACATGTGTACAATGCTGCTAACAGTAGCAGCGTTGTACTAGATCAGCGATTCCTGGCCAATCAGCGGCCGGGGATCGCTGTCACATGACAGGCAGGAGCCTGTTAGTGGCTGCACAGGACAGATCCGTTCCGGGGAAGGGAGGGAGGAGAGGGAGAGGGGGAATCCTGCGGTGGAGGGGGCTTTGAGGTGCCCCCCCCCACCAGCTACACGCAGGCAGGAGCGATCAGACCCCCCAGCACATCATCCCCCTAGTGGGGAAAAAAGGGGGGCGATCTGGTCGCTCTGCCTGGTGTTTGATCTGTGCTGGGGGCTGTAGAGCCCACCCAGCACAGATCAGCGAAATCAGTGCTGGTCCTTAAGGGGGGGTAAAGGCTGGGTCATCAAGTGGTTAAGAAGCGCTGCCTCCTCCTCCTCCTGCTGTATAGAAATGTAAGTATACTTATGGCTAGCTGCATCCATGTTTTATTTCAGTTTGTGTTCAGTTTTAATCTGAGTTTAGGATTTAGTGCATAGTTTGCATCTATTTTGAATACAATGGCCCATATGCAATTCACATTTTCTCTTAGGCGATATTTCACACCGGGGCCCATATGCAATTCCAGTTTTCTCCTATGTTTTCTCCTAGGAGATAATTTTTCATCTTCTATTTTAAATAATTTTCCAGCACTTTTCAACTGAAAAAGTACTGAGAAGCAAGTGCAAAAGTATTATCAGAATTATTCTGGGTATTTTCTTGCTTGCTGGTGGCTTAAAAGGCATTTTAGCGACAAATTTAAAAATAACACCTAGGAGAAAAAGTGAATTGCATATGGCCCCTTGTCGTTAAATGCCTTTTTAAATCATGAGCAAGCAAGAAAATACTCAATAAGTTTGATAGTACTTTTTCACCAACTTTTGGGTACTCTTTCAATTGTAAAATGTTATTTTAAAGAGAAGATGAAAATTATCTAATAGGAGAAAGGTCAGGAGAAAAAGTGAATTGCATATGGCCCAAGGTGTGTATTTAGCCTCTAGGAGGCTCGGCACACATTTGTTGGTAGTCATTTTAGTTGCAGCCTGATTAGGAGCACTGCTAATTTCTCCGTGTTCCCACAACTAAAATAAGAATATTTTGCAGGAAATGGGCAAACCATTGCATTGGTAGAACTGTAACATGTTCATGCTGCTCATAAATTGAGGAAATAAACTACTTCTCTTCCCATACGTCTGATTCAGTACAAGGAAGTCATTTTATTTCAGGAAGTACATAAAGTAAAATGTGTTCTCAAGTCTTTGGAACAGTGATGTTCAACTCATTATTTTTCTTTCCATAAAGGTTTGTTGCCTCTGATGTAATGCCAGCAAACAGCTACATGGACCAGGCACCATCGCCTGCAGTTTGTACTCAGTCACACTATAACCTGTACCCTCAGAAGTGAGTATCAGATTATATTTAGGAAAATGTGTTGTGATATGTGTTGGTTTATGTAATACCATATTATTTTGTAGATAGTATTAGATGTATGTATTAGTATTGTATGTGTAGTAAAGCTAGGAAATAGAACATTAGTAGCAAAAAAAGGAGTCTCATATTGTTTTCCAGTACAGGAAGTGTTAAAAAAAACCCTAGTTTTCTATGCAAAAGAGCTTCTCTGAGCTATTGGACCCACTGGGTCGAGTACAGTCCTGTTTTGTTAAAGTGAACCTGAGATGGTTCATTATCATTAATTTATACGTACCCAGGGCTTTCTCCAGCCCCATGAGCAGCACTGAGTCCCTCGCCGTCCTCTTAGATCCCTCCATTCAGCCGCTACGACTCCCAGTAATCCGGGCCATCGCGGGCTTCTGCTCATGCATGGCTGGGCCTTGTGCGCACCCCTCCTCATGCTCCTGTCCCCTGGAGCGTTCTGCACCTGCGCAGTAGTACAGCACAGGCGCAGAACGCTCCAGGGGACAGGAGCACACATACGGCCAAGCTGCGCATGCGCAGAAGCCCTCGACTGGTAGTGACTGACAGGATTACCTGGGGGTCATACCGCCAGAACGGAGCACAATGCTGTGAACTGTAATGAGATCGGTATATAGCTCTGAGCAGCTAGTGTATATGGCTGGCCACCTGTCAGAAGACACATGTAAAACCTGCATGTCCTCATATGGATCAGTGCTGCGGCAGCCCTGGGGAGATCTGCAGATAAGGAAGGAAGGGTGGATGGTAGTACAGGTGTCCCTCCAAGCTTGTCTATTTCACATGTACCCGCATGGATCAGTGCTGACTGACCATCAATAGTTATGGGGCTACTGGGGGGGGGGTTATATATGTGTGGTTTGAGGGAGGGAGGTTATATAGCAGTGACATCTTCTGCAGCACTTTACAGAGTACATAGTCATGTCACTAACAGTCTTCAGAGGTGCTCACAATCCAATCCCACGATACAACTAATGTCCCACCATATTCCTAGTATGCCACCATATTATTATTATTATCATTATTATTATGAATTTATAGAATGCTGACATCTTCTGCAGCACTTTACAGAGTACATAGTCATGTCGCTGACTGTCAGAGGATCAAATCAAATCCTACTATAGTCAGATTAATGTCCTGCAGCAATTTCGAAAATGCAGGATGCAGAATTTGGCAAAATCACATGGAAATTGCAGCAAACTCGTGTGTAGAGTAAAAGATCCCTGACAGCTCTATGTAGATACAGAAAAAGAGCTCATCTACCATGCAACTTCCTAGTTCATATAAAAGCTCCTACACACACCTGACTAAAGTTGGTTGAGGTAGCTGATAATGACCGCCTCAGCCAATAATCCGGTGTGTGTACGCAGGCTTGCAACTTCCAACCCGCAAGGGATCCACTCAGCAAACCAGCTCACCCCCTGCTACTTCATTCCCATTGTTTACGTCACTCCCCCACCCGAAGCGTGGCGTCATGCTTGCGCCACTCCGTCATCCATCCGCCTCCCCGCATAGCAACACAACACGTCGTCTGCTACACAGCGTCGTACATAGCGGGCGATGTCACCAGTCAACTTACTTACGCAACTTACGATAAAACCACTCTGTTTAGTAGGAGGTAAATTAATCCTTCCCTGCCTGCCTAAAGAGTTTACACAGTGATACAGCTTGTTATGAAGGTGAAATTGTCACTTGTGGCATCACAGAGAAACAGTTGAGATGGAAACCAGATACTTTTTTTCTTTTTTTCATATTGCTTTTTTCATAAATTCAGGCAGTGAACACTAAAATCAATGGGATTGGTAGGCTGAAAAAGTAATTTCTTCATAAATTCTATTTTTTATTTCAGTTAATATGGACTTTTAATCTACTTTAATGTGGTTAAAGTGTAGGTGTAGCGAAAATATGTGCCTCAAATGGGTACTTGCCTAGGTAGAGGGAAGCCTCTCGATCCTCCAGAGTCTTCCACTGCCCCCCTCCACAGCCATTCCAGCACTGGGACCCTCCGAAGCCCAATGACAAGCGCTTGTCTGGGGCTGTACAGAAGGAAGAGTCTTCATTCAGTTTCTCTGAAGGTTGTGCTGAGGTGAGTAATCCAGGCATGTCTGCCAAAGCCAACCACATGATCTACTGACAGCTTAAAGATCTTTTCTAACCCTTACCTATATCTTCATGACCAAAAAGGACCTTAAAACTTTGAGGTTAAGTTCAGTGCTAAGGAAATACCCAACGTTTGTAATGTTATTTTTTTCCTCCCCAAAGCCCTGACTCCGTTCTTGATCCCGATGGAGACTTTGATTTGGATGACAGCATGGATGTGGCCCGACATGTGGAAGAGCTTCTCCGGAGACCTCTGGACAACAGCCAGTGGATACCTCATGCCCAGTCCTGACATGCCCACCTCCCCTCCACACTGCCTCCAATACTCAAAATGTGAATTGTTTTCACAAGAAATTTTGGTATTTTGTGCATGGTGATAACAAGTAGTTATTTTCTTCTGTTTTTTTTTTCATTTGTTTGATGGTACCTTTTGTCAACAAAACAGTATATTTTCATGCTTTCTACCCCCTGTTCCTTTATGTAAGCTAATTTCCTTTGGGGATTTTATCTTCGTGTCAGTATAAAGCTTGCACACCTTGAGAGGACTGTGAAACATTGCAGAGTGGGAAGCTGAAGACTCCACAAGCAGTGTTAGGGCCTTGGTCTGCAAAGAATCAGTTTCAGCTAATGTCATTTATGTATGTTTACTTTGCTATCTATGTAGAATGCTTATCTCTGCATCTGAGCCCCAGCTTGGAAAGTGTACAAAAGAGAGGGGAACATTTTAAGTGTTTTTAAAATGAGGCCCTGATTTATAATTATCTATTCATGAATGATTTTTACTTTGTTTTAAAATTTTCACTAGTCCATTACTCTCTTCTCGTTGTGCCGAAGTACTTATAAGGTTTGCACAGAGATGAGCAATGCAGATACGCAATTTAGATAAAGAAAAAAAACCTGTTACGAAGGGGTGCTGACAAAAATTGAGCCTTACCCAGAAAACATTGAGCTAGGTAACTGTAAATTGTCTAGGATCAAAAATCATCTACGTATAATGTCAACCTTTTTTTCGGTCCAAAGTTAACATTGCAGCATCTCCAAAGAAGTTCATAGGGCCATAATCAAGGTCCTGTTTCTCCGAGGGAAAGGTGCAAAGCAGATCAATCATGTAACATCACAAACTTTGGGTGACAGTGGCCCTTCTTATGCAACAAATAGGTTGTCAATTTTAAAACTGGCCAGTTCGTTGTTGATGGTGAGAAACCCAGCTTTAAGGCCTGTCTCTGAAAATGTGAAAGCCATCCATGACATGATCATGGAGGACCGACCATACATCAACCAAAAGTATTACAAAATATCTGGGAATATCACGTAAGAGATTAGTGCCATTCTCCACAATGACTTGGAAATGAGAAAGCTTGCAGCAAAGTAACAACCAAACAAGAGGAGACATCAGTGGCTGTTTTGGAACATTTTGCTAGCAATTAGATTTCCTGGACAAACTGGTATCTGATGATGACACATGGATCTGCTGTTATGATCCTGAGACAAAGGAACAGTCTCAAGACTCTTTCACACTCGCTAACGCATGCACAAACCCGATTTCATGCACACGTTATGATTTAAAGAGGGACTCCAGTGAAAATAATGTAATTTAAAAAAAGTGCTTCATTTTTACAATAATTATGTATAAATGATTGTCAGTGTTTGCTCATTGTAAAATCTTTAGTCTCCCCGATTTACATTCTGACATTTATTACATGGTGACATTTTTACTGTGGGCAGGTTATGTAGACAGCTGCAAACAGCTATTTCCTGTCTGTGAACCTTGTTACATTGTGGAAAACTGTCAAAAGTATCACGGTCCTCAGAGCTTCTTGTGGGAGGGGTTTCACCTTAATATCAGTCATACAGCACCCCCTGATGGTCTGTTTGTGAAAAGCAATAGATTTCTCATGTAAAAGGGGGTATCAGCTACTGATTGGGATAAAGTAAAATTCTTGGTTGGAGTTTCTCTTTAAGGCATGATGTCGGGAAGATGCGGTTCAACGCAAATCAGCGGCACTAGTTCTAATACACACAATGGAAAAACACTTGTGCCGGATGATCAAACGCTTGTGCTAGATGATTAAAAGCTCCCAGGAAGCTCCAACGTAACGCTCTGGAACGCATTGTCTGTGAAAGGTAACATGAAAGTCAATAGACTTTCATGTTCCCTTTCTAACTGCATCCTAGGTGCATTCCGTCAAAATGGACGGGACAGCTCCTTGTGTGAAAGAGCCCTTCGGAATGGAGGCACTGCGGTTTCCCCAAGTCAAAGAGGTTCTGTGTGCAAAGGTCAGTGCAGAAGCAAATAGCAACCATTTTTGGGGATATGAAGGGAGTTCTGCTCATTGCGCATCTCCCAAAGGGTTGCACCCATCAATGCAGCATATAACTTATTTCTTGATAATGCTGAGGAAGAAGATCAAGGAAAAACAGTAAGGAAACTCTCCAAAGGTGTCATTCTGTTGTATGTCGATGCCTCGTCACACACTGCAGGTGACAGGTATTACACAAAATGACCCATCCATCATATTCACCCGACCTGACCCCTTGTATCATCTGTTCCCCAGTCTCAAAAAAAACCTAAAGGGACAATAATTTGGGAGTGTTTTGGAAGCAACTAATAAAGCATTATTTTTTGCAGGGACAGATGCAGGGCAAATGGCGCAAGTGCATTGACATCCTGGGGAATATGTACAATTACAGCTGCCTAGCTCAATTGTTTCTGGGCAAGGCTCAGTACTTCTCCGCACCCTCTCACAGAAGCAGATCATTTTTAACATGGATCACACACAAGTTAACCATCAGTATTATTGGACTGTGCCGCATTTTAAGATATATGAAACAGAGCAAAGTAAAAGTACCTTAATAAGCTTATCAAGGCATGTGTGTGGTTATAAAATGATTTAACAATTTGCTATAAATATATAGATATATCTGTGTTAACCTATGATTTTGAAAAATATTAGCTGCTAATCTTTTTTGATACTCAGTGATATCTGCTTTCTGATGGTCATAGTGCACTGTGTCCATCTATTAAAGGGGAAGGGTCACAGTCTCAGGTGTTTTCATCATCTTCTTAGTGGGATAGCATATTCTATTTAAAGGTAACCTAAACTGAGAGGGATATGGATGTTTCCTTTTAAACGCCAGTTGCCTGGTAGTCCTGCTGAGCTCTTTGCTGCAACAGTGGCTGAACCACACCCCTGAAACAAGCATGCAGCTAATCCAGTCTGACTTCAGTCAGAGGAACTGATCTGCATGCTTGTTGAGGGGCTGTGGCTGAAAGTATTAGACACACAGGATCAGCAGGAGAGTCAGGCAACTGGTATTATTTTAATAGGAAAAATACATGTCCTTCTCAGTCTAGGTTCCCTTTAAGTGTGGTTAAAATGTTGAAAAATAAGGCAATGCTGAATATTACGGTATAGTTACATTGTGGATTTTAGCCTGTTTGTGAGACAGTGGCATATCATTACTATTGTTTACAGTATAACTGGCTCCTGATTGGCCAGTGCTTGTAACTCATTATGTGCTGAATTGCACAGGGACGAGAAGTTCCTAAGGACAATTTACAATCAGGGAGTCTTGTGAATACATTTTACAAAACACGCAGTAGTTACTTCACAATCAGTGTGAGCACAGCATGACAATTTTTACGGTCTGTACTGGGGTGGCATGCCAGTATCTTAAAATAGGGCTAAAATTTGTAATGCAAGTACAATGCATTATTTACTCAGATCCTATGTTAAAGCGGACCTGAACTCAGAACTTCCTCTCTGCTTTGAAAGATAAGCAACAGCATAATTTTTAAAGAAAAACATGTATTTGTTACAGCTGATACAAATCCTGCCATACATTTGCAGTGTATCTACTTCCTGCTTTCATGGAAGCAGACATATTGTTAACAGCCTGTGTTTACCAATTAGCTATCTGCTGTGACAGGCAGCTAACACAGCTGCGAGATTAAATTACAACTTGTGATTAGTCACAGATAAAGGGGGGGGGGTGGATTAGAGAGGCTGAACTCTCTAAATCCATACAGGCTGCATTTCTATATGTTTTCCTTCTGTCCTGTACAAAAGTTCAGGTCCACTTTAAGACCTTTGAGGTACACCTAAGTATAGGTACACAAAAACGTTTAATTACAAAGATAACACTGTGACGCACAGATCTGTAGTGTTGTTCCATTCAGCATGTTTGAGTTTGGAACCTTGTTCTGAATTCTGCTGATCTGAACCTTAGCTTTATGCATGTGCACCGTGGCAGGGGAGTTAACTTACCCTTGCCACCGCCTCTATGCGCTGACCTCCATGTTGCGTTACAGTTCTGCTATACTTCCTTGTGACGTATGTGAGAACCAGAACACAACATGAGGGCGGCGACAAGGGTGAGTTTAGCCCCTGCTAGGGTGTGCATGCACAAAGAATCAGGTTCAGATCAGCAGAATTCGAAACAAGGTTCTAAATTCGAATATGCCAAATGGACCAACACTACAGATATGTATTAATTGTCAACCAAGGACCAGTGTAGCAGAGCTACTTTTCTTGGTACATTTTAGATGTCTGTAGTAATTGATAAATAGGCCATAGAATAACTAACGCCACTTCCTTATGGCTACATCAGTGGGTGAAAAAAGCTGCCAAAAACGCAGTATAATTAAGTGCTTTATTAGGACAGGACAGTGTACACCTCAATGCAAAAGCCTAAGGGCTGGTTCAGACGGATGACTTCCAACGGCTCAATCAGTTGTAATGAAACACTTTACTGCTACTGCCCAAAAAAAGCATCTCTGTATATAAAATACAAGTGTTCCTGCGTCCTGTCCCTGTGTCAGTGCTTTTGCGCTACTGCGCATGTCCTGCACCGACACAGCCGTTGGGACAGGACGCAGGACGGGGCAGGAGACGGGCGGGTGCACGTGCGGCCGACAGTGAAAGATCTAGAGCCCATTTTTAAACGTGCTTAGGTCAGCTAGTTTGACATATGTCATTGCATTTAAAGAGAATCTGTACTGTGAAAATCTTATATAAATAAACATACCAGCCTGTTTGTTGTCTTCTCCTAGCCCCCTCTGTGACATGCTTCCCGCTGCTTTCTTGGTGATAAAATCACTGTTTTATTCATTGTTTTTGTAAACAATGAAGATGGCCGCCAAACAGAAAATACATCATCAGAGCAGGTGCCTGTTTGCAGAGGCTCCTCTCAAACGTGATTTGATTGCTGGAATGTTACACCAATTGTTGCCTTAGCTGCTTGTCTGAGCTCTGAACTGATCTCTCTGTACTCGCAGCTGTTCACAAGGTGACAGCTCCTGAGCTTGCAGACGCTGGCTGTAAGCAGAGACCTTGTCTGACTCATACACACAGCACACACACAGAGCCTGCAGGGGGTGTGGAGGAGGTGTGTATAACTTTTCCCTATCACAGCAGAGCAGTGCATTCCTCTCTGCATCGACAAGGCTTGACAAAGGAAAGATTAGATTTATTACAGAGACAGTGCAACTAGAAAAGGCTGCAGCAAGCCAGACCACATTAGAACAGGTGTAGGAACTAATAGGATAGAATAAATAAGGCTGAAAATTTTGTTAGTCTCTTTAATAGTCCAAGTGAGTAAAATTTGATTGACAGCAGCGTTTGACCAAACAAAGGCAATCAGCGGTGAACGTTTTGAGATGAACGCTCCCATGTATCTAATTAGCAATCACGTTAAATGCCGGTATTTATCTCTTACAATGTGGTGGATCTGCCGTGTTTAACGCCGGGGACAATTGCGGGAAGCCTTCCATCTGAACCGGCCCTAATAGTGGTCATACTATAGTTTAATCCATTCAGCTGCAGATTTTTATCTTTTTTAGCCATTGATTCCCATTAATTTGAGATTACAGTTGCCCAGTTTGGCTGATGATGTCATATCTGCTGGTCTCCTGCAGATACAACTGGCTTGAGTACAAGTGGAGGGAAAGTGATTGGGCAGGTTGAATAACCTTTCCTGGCTGCTATTGTTTCCTTCTGGTAAGCTATCATCTGCAGTGTCTACACATTGTTCCTTCTCTTTTCTGGACTGTACCAACAGGGGCATTAGGCTAAGCTGATCAGTCCTGTTTCTATAGAGTCCTTCTAAATAAATGTCCTAAATCTAATCAATTTTTATTTAAATTTTGCGTTCAGACATCTTCATATCTCTGGACAGTTTTAGTATTTGTGACAAACGTTTGCATTGTGTGAGGTACAGTTGTCATCTTTGCCTTCTGTCCCGTCCTTAGGTGAGTTAGGTATCAGATAAAGCAAAAAGAAAAGAAGATGCTTTCAGTTACACAGTAGAAGGATATGTTTAGCAGGAACTCGTTCACCTTGAAGGAAACCCATAATGAGAGAAATATGGAGGTTAATATATTGTCTTAAGTAATGGCCTACTTGTCTGGTTACTAGTGTGATCCTCCCCCTATAATATTTTCTGAATCACTGGCCCTACAACAAGTATGCAGATCAGCTGTACTGACTGAAAACTCACTCTATTGGCTGCAGGTTTATTGTAAGTGGATGACTCGGCCATGCCTGAAGCAAAAAAATTATTAGATGGATGGGTTGGCACCACCAAAATGTAATTAAAGAGAGTCTGAAGCGAGAATAAATCTCGCTTCAGACCTCATAGATAGCAGGGGCATGTGTGCCCCTGCTAAACCGCCGCTATCCCGCGGCTTAACGAGGGTCCCTGATCCCCCAAATCTCCTCCGTACAGCCGTGGAGCGCTCCCTGGTTGGGGCAGGGCTAACCGCCGCAGCCCTGCCCCACGCGCGTCTGTCAGTGCGTATCTCCGCCTCTCCCCCGCCCCTCTCAGTCTTCCTTCACTGAGAGGGGCGGGGGAGAGGCGGCGATGCACCGCTGATAGACGCGACTGGAGGCAGGGCTGCAGCCGTTAGCCCTGCCTCCAGGAGCGACCAAGTCTGCGACCAAGTGTTGCAGAGGGGGGTTTGGGGGTGAAGGGACCCTGTTTAGCGGCGCCATAGCGGCGGTTTAGCAGGAGCACACATGCCCCTGCTAACTTTGAGCTCTGAAGCGAGATTTATTCTCGCTTTAGAGTCTCTTTAAAAGCTTTTTTAAAGAACAAGCGACACCCATGCTAACCTAGAAATAAAAAACACCTATATAAGTAGATAAATACTAGTTCTACTTACATAACAGATGTATTGTGCTATCCACGTAATGATTCCTGTGAATTTTACAACGGAAAAGCAGAAAATCCAATTCTAGGCAGTGGCCATCTTGTCAAGCTAATGCTGACATCATATCCTCCCTGACTCTTGTTTTCCCCCCTCCTTTCTCTTGCTCATTGTGTATTCATTAGCTGCCCTCCTTTCAGAGTCTTTTTTTATTTTATTTACACATCCAATCACTGAGTCACATCAGCCTTGCTTGTAAACACAAGTGATCAGCTAGGCAGGGAAATAAATGGAAGAGGAGGAATATATTATAGATAAAAAGAACTCCCAGCATTCAACTTTTTGGCACTGTTTGGCACTATGGCAGGCATGGGCAAACGCGGCCCTCCAGCTGTTACGGAACTACAAGTCCCACAATGCATTGCAGGAGTCTGACAGTCACAGTCATGACTCATAAAGGCAAATGCATTGTGGGACTTGTAGTTCCGTAACAGCTGGAGGGCCGAGTTTGCCCATGCCTGCACTAGGGCCAGTGCTCCTAAAGTATGTGATAATTCCAAACCATAGCAGCAGAAAGTTTTGCAAGTTTCGAATGTAGGATTAGCATCTTTATCACTTAATACACTCAGACCAGTTGCTGTTGAAATTTAATTTTTATGGTGACAATACCGCTTTAAACCTTTGCCTGCCAAGCACGTACCTGGTACATTCTGGCAGCCAAGGGCTCCTACTGCCAAGAACGCACCTTGTATGTTTTTTGGCACTTACTGGTTTGTTTTCTTCTTGCTATGTACAGCAACGATCCCTTGCTGCAGACAGCATATAAAGCGCCTAGGGAGCAAGCTCCTCTGCTCCTTTTCAAGCAGAGGCTCTTGATCGCCCTGCCACATGACCCCAAGCACAGAGGGAGAGGCAAAGCTGTAATCCTCACATTCAGCGGATGTAACAGTGGAAAAAAAAAATCTCCAACATCCCTTTAGATCAGGGGTAGGGAACCTATGGCTCGGGAGCCAGATGTGGCTCTTTTGATGGCTACATCAGGCTCACATACAAATCAGTAGGGCTTGATTCACTAAATTTCACTGCTCAAGCAGCGCAGCTTAGTGTGGCAGTGCAAGTAAAATTTTCAAAGTAGTGCACGCTACTGCTGTAGCATGCACTACTAACTTACACGCACTACCCCAAAACGAACGACTGCTCCAATGTCCCACTCTGAACCCTGTCAAGTCCAGTGACTTTGTAGAACGAGATCCCCACACTTTCATTGGCCCAATAGGCTGCCTGTCGCTTGACAGGCAACCTATTGGGCCAAAGTGCTGGGACCTCGTCCTACAAAGTGAATCAACCCCCAAGTCAACTAGCTAATGGTGCATGCTGTCGGTATTTCTCCTGTCTGGCTCGCGGGGGAAAATTGTTGATGTTGCTGAAACCCAAGAGAAGCTGAAGACATGTCTGACACTTCCGCTGCCCAGAAGGTCAACTGTGTACACATCACCATGGCAACAGGGACATGAGCCTTACTGTCCCAATTTTAAACATTGTATGGCTCTCACTGAATTAAATTTTAAAATATGTGGTGTTTATGGCTCTCTTGGCCAAAAAGGTTCCTGACCCCTGCTTTAGATGGACTGCCGTTTGCAGTCCTCTGATTCTCTGTGTATATCAGTCCTTTCCCTGCACCTCTAAAGGGATGCAGGGAAGCCTACCTTCATGTACTCTTCTCTAGCAAATGTATAATTTGATATAATTTGAAGTCCCACCGTTCAAGCTATCGGAGCCTATTAAATACTTAGCAGGACAGGGAGGCTCTTCCTATTGGTTGTGTGCTACTGTCTGTCATTCAGCACACTGGTAGGAGTCCTGGGTTACTGTGAGCTTTCTGGGGAATCTGACTGCGTGTCAAGTAAGTCACCGGCAGCTCAAAGCTGGTCTTTATGAACGCTGTTCTATTATTGGAGTGTGTTGTGGACAGGAAAAAGGTGGGATACCAATACATATCTGGTATCGGTGGATTCAGCAGAATCAGGGCTTTTACAAACAGTGAAATTTTTGTCAGTAAATGTAGTTGTTCTTTGAATAAAAAAACACAACAGAAAACTTAAAAAAAAATTGTCATTTTTTAAAAATACATTTCACTCAAAAATGTTGTTATATCTCCCGAAAAAGTACACAGTTTTGTTTGTGTTAAAGCCCAATTCATTACGTAAAAAAAATATATATATGATGTTCCATTTCATGTAGGTTTTCTTGTAAAAAAAAATCCTAAGTAAACCTAATGAGTGCAAAATGTCTAAAAAGTGCTTGGCAGTAGATGTTCATGTTTAGGACAAATCAGTTGGTAGGGTAAGGGTTAAAATGGTGTCATACAGGCAGCAGCAGAATGTAAACGCATGCGCAGCAACAGCCCGCTGTTTTGGGCGTTGTGTTTATATCCTGCTGCTGCCTATATGACAGCATTTTGAAAGAACTATAATAAAGAGCTTTTAATTACATTTTGGTGGCGCTGACCTATCCATCTAATCTGCTACTGTGCCCCAGTTGGTATACTGGGGTTATAGGTCGTGGCACACCTCTGAACTGTCTACCTCACTACTGGGGTGAAGGAGCCATTTTTGGTGCCAGTCTACCTCCCTCTATGTATGAAGCCAAAAGGTCATCATGACAGCCAGGCAACTGTAATTCTTGAAAGGGATTGAAGAGGACATCCTCCATATTAGCCAGCTGATGAACACTGACTGTTGGGCAATACTGCTTGAAAATAATCAAAATGTGTGATCTTTGACTGTTGTCACCCAAAGAACTTGCGCAATGATCTGTGATGCATCCTGAGCACATGGCTATGTTTACAAGCCCTTTTTTTGCTATATTAAGAGCCATTGCCAAAAGCCTTTAAATTTGTACACTAGACAAACTTTTGCATTGCACTGCTACTGCATGCTCTTGTGTTCAGGACACTTGTGGGAATCGTTCTGATTGGTGGGACGGAAAGGGTTGTATTCAGGGATGCTCAAATCCGAATTCGGGTGAAACCCGGATAGTTGCTATCCGGATTTCACCCAGATACCTGGGCAGGGGGGGGTCAAGCTTACCTGTCTGACGTCTTCTTCGGTCCGTCCCTCGGCGCCTCCCACGATGCGTTCCATGCGGCGGTCACGTGAGTACAAACACTTCCTCCTTCCGGGTTGAAGGAGGAAGTGTTTGTAGTCACATGACCGCCGCATGGAACGCATCGTGGGAGGCGCTGAGGGACGGATTGAATAAGACGTAAGACAGGTAAGCTTGAATCCCCCCGACCAGCCCGCACAGGTTTACTGGGTGAAATCCAGATAGTAACTATCCGGGTTTCACCCGAATTCGGATTTGAGCATCCCTGGTTGTATTGTCTATGACAGCTGGGTTTATGGTTTGAATTTACAGCATCTTTCACCTACTCTGTTTTTCAGTAACTGCCGGAATAGCCATATTTGTAGCTTAGGGACACAGATTGTGACGTGCTGGTGGCTTACAACCATTGGTTCAGCTGGAAACCGGGATGTCTGAAATGGTGAGAAATTTCTTGGGGTTTAGCTATATGAAGGATAATTGAGTTAGAGTTGTGTAACCTCAGTACACTTTTGTAGCCGGGAAGGGGAATTCTCTCACAGCCATTTTGACAATGTATGTGAATATAGAAGTCCTTAAACTATATGCTAAGATGATCATGGTCCTTTTTCGTCTCTTCCCTGACACTCCCCATACCATAGGGAACACAGGGAAAGGGGATTTTGTCCTAGCCTGCGCCAGTGCAATTGTTTTCATTCTATACTTCATGGAATGCTGTTCTCTTATATCTCACAATTCTTTCATCAGCAAATGTTTGTCTGACCTACAGTGGTTTTCTCAGGGAAGGAATAAGTGTTTGATGGATAAATGTTTGTCATAAAGTTAGACTCTTATCTCGTATTCCCAATAGCAAGAGATATCCTATGACTAGAGAAACATGGAAACGGCTGTCGCTGAATGCTTTTCACAGGTGCTCGTTTCTAGGTTATCTCTATCAGTGTTGCTTGCAAATTTTCGCCAAAGTAATTTTCGCATCGAAAATGCTATTTTCGGTTTAGAGAAAAATTTCACGAAAATGGCTTGTATTTTCAAATTTTTGCAAAAACTTTTACCACAAAAAAGATAAATCTATTTTCACTGCAAAAAATGTCAAAAATTATTTTTGTAGACATTTTCGATTAAAAATCTAATTTAAAGTGGTCCGGAGCACTTGCAAAGAACAGACTGAAGAGTGTTCATTCCACACAGAAATGCTTAGAAATCAGCTGCACTGAGATGTGTTTGTTTATTTGACTGTAAAGCCCCATCTACATGATACGATTCTTTGTACGATTCGATTACAATTCTATTTACGATCCAATTAAACCCGATATGTCCGATCGGGATTCGATTCGATTAAATTCGATTGTTCTGCAATTGCAAATCGAATTGAATCGAATCCTGACATGTCGGATTTAATAGGATCGTAAATAGAATTGTGATCGAATCGTACAAAGAATCTTATCGTGTAGATTGGGCTTAATTATCTGTAGTAGCGTGTTATCAGTAGTCCTGACTCACAGCACCTAGGTAGGTGCTAGCAGGAGCTGGCTGTACAGGAAAAAACAGAGGCTTTAACCCATCCTTTGCTCCCTGAAAGCTCATTCAGTCAATTTTCAGGGCTTTTTTTTGGGGGGGGGGGGGGGGGGGAGGAATTTCTATGCACTGTAACAAGTTCTCATACTCTGCCTAATCTTTTAGAGCAGAGAGGAAGTTCTGAGCTCAGATCCACTTTAACTTTATTTTCACAATAAGAATATCGGCATTTTCGCTCATCACTGATTTCTATTTTACAAACCTGATTGTTTGTAATCGTAAATAAGAATTAAACAGTAAATGGCCAACCTTCTCATCCTTCCTTGGTTCCCTCCCACGGATGCCCCCTATATAACCCTGGGGTTCAGTGATTCGTAGCTGAAGCAAGTATTTTGGGCACTGGCGGTGCTTCAGTAAAATGGGCACTGTATAGACAGCAATGTTAATTCCGGCTGTAGCAGGGCCCAGTGGGCAATTTGGTTCCTGGCGGCGCCTGATAAATATTGTAATTAGGCAGCACAGATATTGGCGGAGGGTGAGCTTAGTGGCAAAGGTGGCACTCGTATCGGTAAAGACTGCTAGAGGTCGTTTAGGGTTGGGCAGCAATAGAGTTTGGTGGGTGGGGTTCAAGTTAGAATAGTGTTAGGTTAAGCGTTAGTAGATGATCAGTGATTCAATTTACCGATATTCTACTATCGGCTTTCCTCAGGGCCAAAACTACCGCAGAATCCTTTTTAGATTGTACAGATTTGTAGCAGCAATTTTCAGCTTCAGTCCTCAAGTACTTCAGAGGTTCCTGTTTTCAGAACTTGCACACTTTTTTTTTTTTTTTTTATATAAGGTTAACAGTTATTACAACTGTTGTCATTGAAGGAGTGTGCTGGAGGACTTAAGTTCAAAGATTCTGAATTCACGGATATTAGTCATGGACATGAGATACTTACTGACATACAGAAGTGTTGGGGTTGCTGAAAGATCATTATTGCAGGATTTCTTCCTTTGAACATGCTTGGATCATCCAGTTGTAAGCGCTTGTCTGTAACAAAGGCTGTGACTAGTGGGATATTCATGTCTTACTGAAAAAAGCAAATGATAGGGGACATTCAGACTGGACAATCAATTCTACCCGTAGGCTTGAGTAGGAGCAATTAAGCTCTTTCCTAGTTATCTTCTTAGACCTATGCAGTAGATCTAGGATACCCACTACTTTAGATATTATAGAGGAAAATGTTAATATGCATGCTACACTTCCCTCTATGTTGGCCATCTGTAGAACTAAACTAGCACGTCAGATTGGCTGCGTACAGTAATGGACAATCCCCTGACCATAACTCTGAAACATTTCTTCTCTGTATGTCTGCAAGGTAGGCAAGTATAACTTGCACGTTATCATTTATTATGCTGGCATCAAGAAAACCTGAATTTCGTGAATTTCATGTTTAAGCCATTTAATTTTGCTGTCTACAAAAATGTTGTATCTATATTATGACATTATGCATATTTTATAATAAAGGCACAAAGGTTACAGCAAACGCAGTTACTTAAAATAGAAAATGCTATTCGGTATATTTGCATTGTAAATACGCTTGTTTATGCTGGGATTTCCCATTTACCTTAAAAAATAGACCTGTAGAGAGAGGTGCTTGGTATCAGCCATCTGACTGACATGGAAGTCTTGTGTAAACATTCATAGAACTCAATGGATATCAATAGTAACCCACTTCTATATCGTCGTTTTCAGATAAGAGTTCAAGTTCTTCACAACCTACAACTTTGTAAAAAATAATAAAAATAATAATAATAATAATGAATGAGCTGAGATCTATCTAATTAATTCTTTGATGGAAATCTACTAATCCATCTGCAGCATGAGATGATACTATTGATATGTTAATGACATTCTTATAACTGTTCTGCGGGTGAGGAATGACTCCTAAGATTAACAGAATTCTCACTCTAACATACAACATGAACTTAACTATGCAAAAGAGCAAAAAACATTTTTGGATCCCACTCTAAGCCTCACAAATGCCACTTTACTGCTATGATATAAAGCATACCCAATGACTGAGCCACCTACCTCAGAAATTATAGCTTTTATCCCAAGCTTGTCCACATTTCTGTAATACACAGTTAGTATGGGACATCTTCAGCTGCCCCGATACAGCAAACCAATTAAAACCCCTACAGATGTCAAGTAGGAAATTCATCCTGTGTGAGTACAGGACAACAGACTTGCAGGTCAACTCTGCAGTTTCCATTTGTAGACAGGCTTTCAGCAACCATGTGGTAGATCGGTGTATCTTGTGCTACATAAACATTAGAATTTACAGGAAATGTTTCCAGATGCCCTCTTATTTGTAGACTGCCACCAAGCCCAGAGAAAGGGCTTGTTTACAGCTCATGAAACACTCCTTCAGAGACAGGAATATCTCTCCGTTTTCAAAGGAGGTGTAAGCCATGCAGCCAGATGCACACCAAACAATGTGCTGTTACCCCTTACTGAGCTGGTAGATAATGCCAAGGGACATTTTCCAACAAATTTCAATGTGATGTATCTTATTATACAGTATGTGAGCCGTCCCTGGGCTATATTTACCTCCCGCAGGAAATAGGATTGAGTGGCAAGCCCCCTATAGCATATCATAAAAATACAAGTGCCAGTCCCACAATACCATGCCACCTCCACCATAGCCACCCAGGATAGGGTAGTCGATAAGCTACCTAGTCTCTCTGTTCTCTCTCTCTCTCTGTGTTGGGTGAAAGACGGGCGTAATTGTTGCCTTCCAGAAGTGACCGGGGGGGGGGGGGGGGAGACCACTGTAATTACATGACAGCACGCCTCATAAAAACAGAATTCCAGCCAGGATCCTGGGGATTACAGTAGCTTCAAGAGGATAGTGTGTGTATTAGGGGGGAGGGGGGAGAGTTATGTAGACTGGCATTAGTTATTTTTTCGTTCAGTCTTTGTGATTCCAGCAAAGGTCATGGAGTTCTTGCACAATTTATACAGGTAGTACAGATTTCAACTACGAGCACACCCATTTAATTGGTAAAAACAAAAACAAAAAAAACAACAAATAAACTGATAGTTTTTTGCACCAAAATGATATTTCAAGTAAATCTTGTTTTGGTAAGACTGAACAGCCATATATGGCTAAATCGTTTCCCAGTTATACCCCATCCAGATATTGCTATGTTCTATGTATGTAGCCTTGTGGGGTAGAATTAAGAAGGTCAGATGGTGATACGTATGGCCACACAATATTATCTACTAAAGTTGGTTGAACTCATGAAATGCGTTTTTTGTGCTCAAATTTCTCCACTAATTACTAGGTGTTTAGGAGGTAAGTGCCTGCACTTATACTCCTTTTTTGATCACAATATGTTTTTTTTTCTGGATGCCTCTAGATATGTTTTTATATGGAACTGACCTGTATAACCTTCCCCAGAATCTCCACATTTTTACAAGCAGGTAAACACGGTCGTAAATTTTAATGAGTCTTCTCAGGAACTGGAGCCTTGATATGACCAGCTGTTGTAAGTTTGTTAGCATTTTGTGTTGTTTGTTGAGGATGTTTTGCAAGTAGTAATTTCCCCTGTGGAGACGAGGTAGTATCTTATAAAAGTGCTGTTGGTTTTTTTTTTGTTTTGTTTTTTACAGATTAGGAGCATATAGATATTTGCATGTACTTGGTAGGGTCCTGTACTATTACTGCAGTTGGGCATTGGGCTGTGGTTTTCGATTGTTTTTGTTTTTATGGTCAGTAATCCACATCCTCTCATAAATGTGCCTTTCTTTTTTATACAATCCTTACATGTTGTACAGTAGAGCTATTGATCACATCCCACACCTACCCTCAGTCTTTACCACATAATTCATCAGGTTACCGTTTCCACGGAGAATATATGCTATCCTTTCACTGTAGTCAACAAGCTGCTTGACTTCATGCCATAATCATGACATATCACTGGGCCAAACCATAACCCTATCAGTTTGTCCCATCTCACATTTTACATACTGTTTTGTTGAAGTTGTTTTTTTTTTTTGTTACTGTGTATATGTATATAATAATTTTGGTTGTAGTTTTATGACAGGAAGGCTTTTGCGTGATTATCAATCCAAGTTATTAGGTTTCGAAATAAAGTTTAGTGTTGTATGTATCTTCTATAATTCAAATTTAAAAAAGTTTAGTCAGTAAAGTGTTGCTATCTTTTAGATTGAATAAAGACAAGCCAAAAACGTACTGGGCTGGTTCACATAACAAGCACAGGCCAAATATCAGGGAAGTCTGGAATGTTCCATTTTGCTGGAATAGGGCTAGGTCACACCAGTTCTCATCTCTATGGTTTATGTCACGCAGTCTCATTCCGATGCTGGTTTCTCCCCTTCTCAACCCGCACATCTTATTCCTCACGGTTTTTAATGTTGTATAGAGATTTTAAAAAGAAGAAAAAATATCTAAAAAAAAATAATAAAAAAAATGGTAAGGCTGAAAACGCAGCACTCAGGACATGGATATAAATATTGTACATATGTATCTTTTTAAATAAAGCTCTCCATATACGATACAAGATGTTTTTTTGAATGTTGGATTTTTATCTAAGGTTACGACAGAGAGAAATGCTATATTTCCAAATCAAGCAAGATAATATAACAGAAGACATCTCAGTGGACCTTTTAGTTTTACAGGCTGCCACAGTTTGTGGTTAGGTGTGCCTTAACAAAGCAGAAATTCATACTCCCTTAAACATGTTGTGTAGATTTGTAGCCATCCTCTAAAGTGTTTTGTTTTGTTTTTTTAACCATTGGGATTTTCAGAATGGTTGCCACAGTGTTCAAAGATTACCTTACTAAGGGGAGAAGTATTTCTGTTTTAGCAGGACACAAGGTTTTATCTAAAAACTCAACACACATTTAAAACAAGCTTAGAGCCACAGCCACTTGTTAGTTGTGAGTTGGTCAAAATATAGAGTAGTGATAAAATCAAGCTTTATTATATATTTTTAATTAGTTAATGAGCAGAGGCTGATAGTACTAGACGTGCCTCCTGCTGGTACCCTCCGAAATATTTTTTTTTTCCTTGGGTTAATGTTTCCTTACTAACATTTTTTGAATTTTGTTTTCCTGCTCTGAATGTTTGAAACATATCAGCTTCCTCAGACTCTTGGTTTATGTTTGCCTGCCCTTTGCTCTTAAATGTCTTTTCCCTTCTATTTTCTCTTTTATTCTGCAGATTAAAATGTGTGTTTTGTGCATCTGTGAGTTTTATTTCGGAAATAAATTGTATTTTCCATTATAACATTGTCTCTTGTGTGTCTTTTCATTGTTTCAGTTCTTATATCATAGGCATACAAAAAGGAACACCGGGAGCCTAATAGTGCAGTATGTAGAGGAAATGGGTCAATATTAGAGTGTGAATAAAGGTCCGTTCACACGCCGGACTGGAGGCAACGACAGTCCGGCGTGTGTACGCACTGTCGGCGGACTGATACGGCTGTTTCTGAGCGATCCGCCGGGCCTGTTCTCACTCATGATTAAGAAGTCGCTGTATGTAGATCGAAAAGAAAGGGGTAAAACACCCCTCCACCAGGGGTGGACACAGTATTCGTAGAAAAGGAACAGAGGCGCCAACAGGATAAAATAAACTAAAATTTTTAAAAATGCTTGGGAGGCAGTGGTGGACTTACCTCCTAGAAGCAGACATGATAACTGTCAATTTCAAAAAGACATACATTTGTTGTATACTCCCAAAAAGTCTTTGAAATTAGGTGAAGCGCTCAACAACACAGACCACGTCACATAATGCAATGGCAAATACACAGCATGTATAGAATTAAATGTCAAAACAATATCTCTTGTTTCACAGATATATATAGCACTCAACAAGAAACAGTCCACCTATGGAAAGAGACAGATAAATTGCGTTGCATTAATCTTTCAGAGTCCACCTGGACTTAGGGGGAAGAAAATTTATCCTAAATCATAATATATTCCTTGTATTTTGTCCACAGCAGGATCCAGAACCATTATAAGTCCACAATTATTTTACTTGAAACTTGATCCTATTTTTTAGCTCCACTCAATCCAATAGTCAGATAAAATACGCTTACCAGCAGGTGTGGCTGACTATATCACAAATCAGCAGGCAAAGCATGTATGTATTGTCATCATAATCATCAAATAGCTGCGCACTTTGATACTATTCAAGCAAGTGTCTCTCTCTTTCATGTAAGACAATCAAACAATACAATTGAGGTGGAGTTCTTCCTAAATGGCTTTTCAGAGTGTGGTGACCACCTCTCATGGGAATTCACCTCCACCACACCCCAAGCAGTGGGAACTCACCGCATACAAATGACCCTCTATTAGATGGGTCTCCAGCGCCTATGGGGTCATCTGGCCGCCCCCTGCCACTCAAGGATTCTCCTCCACTGTTGTCACTTTGCTGTAGCATAACCAAAGCTCCCATAGCGTAAAATTGTAAAAACACTTTAATTTTAAACGAAATGCAAAATTACAAACGTGTCCGTTGTTTAAGGCACAGAGTTTTAGTGGGCTCTACCCCAAACGTGGGCCACTGGGTCGGCTTAGCTGCGCTGGTCCTTTGGCCTCCCTCTGGTTCCTCAGGTATCCCCTGGTGCTCTTTCCCCGTTTGCTGGCCGCGTGCGCTTGACCGGTTTCGTCGCCCATAGCGACTCCTCAGAAGCATGGATCTTGTATACAAGAAAGCGCTGTAGCTGGTCATCACAGGATCAGCCAGTTCAGTCGGTGAGCGTGCGTTCGTATCCATATATCACTGGGGGGTCACACTGTTTGAAGTCACGCAGGGAGCACTTATGGTGTTATGGTGTATTGCTAAAGCTGGATCACGCTATGTTGTCCCTGTTTCTCTGAGCATTATTCAGGGAGAAGGTGATCTGCTACGAGGAATTACAATACATACATGCTTTGCCTGCTGATTTGTGATATAGTCAGCCACACCTGCTGGTAAGCGTATTTTATCTGACTATTGGATTGAGTGGAGCTAAAAAATAGGATCAAGTTTCAAGTAAAATAATTGTGGACTTATAATGGTTCTGGATCCTGCTGTGGACAAAATACAAGGAATATATTATGATTTAGGATAAATTTTCTTCCCCCTAAGTCCAGGTGGACTCTGAAAGATTAATGCAACGCAATTTATCTGTCTCTTTCCATAGGTGGACTGTTTCTTGTTGAGTGCTATATATATCTGTGAAACAAGAGATATTGTTTTGACATTTAATTCTATACATGCTGTGTATTTGCCATTGCATTATGTGACATGTGGTCTGTGGTGTTGAGCGCTTCACCTAATTTCAAAGAGTTTTGTTAGGGTGTAGACACCTCCGTTTGGTGTGGTGATCCAACACATCCCACGAACTGTGAGGAACCTTTTGAAGTAGAATTAATGTTAATCGTTGGTGCAGTTGTGTTAGGAGTGACTTGCTAGCTAGAGGAGCGCATAGACCACTTATCATTCACTCCCAAAAAGTGCTGCATCGTGTTTCGCAGGTATAACCCGCTTCATCAGGCAATAAACAGGGGCATAGACAGTGTATAGTAAGTGATGCACCACGTGCCTCTGTGGTCTGCTTCTAGGAGGTAAGTCCACCACTGCCTCCCAAGCATTTTTAAAAATGTTAGTTTATTTTATGCTGTTGGCGCCTCTGTTCCTTTTCTACGAATATCATGAGGAGCGCCTCTTGGGTCGTAGGAACAATCTGAATAATCTTTGGTCAGGTTTATCACATGTATACAGTGAGATGGTTTATTTTAAAGTGTAAATTCAATTTTTTTGAACAAAGGGTGTAAACAATGTTAATGCCACAGAAGACAAGTTTTTTCATTTAAAAAAGTTTACAATCCTATGTCAGACTACATGCGACATTAGCCTTTTCATCTATAATGTCACAACATAGGAAAAGGTGGAGGTACAGACCCTCTATATCATATACTGCTGAAAATTCTTTTCCTTTTACCTCTGTTCCATGAAAGAACATTCCAAATAATTTTTGGATCTCGGGAGTAATAGTTATACATTAGTGGGGTAATGTGCAGAATTATTTAAAGTCTTTAAAAGTGGCTTGTTTGCTATGTGCTTATTCATCATCACAACATAATGGTAACATCCCATAACAGCCAGATAAGCATTGGGTTAGCAAGTAGTGGCACCAGAATTCAGGGCAGGAAGACAATGATTGAAGAGGACACAGAACAAAAGATAAGGACACCGAGAGCCCAATATAGTGTAGTATGTAGTGGTATATAAGAGGAATGTTACAGTAAGTATAGTAATACTCACAAACCAGGGTTACCACTTAGGCAACCACTGTAAATGCAGGTGGGAAGATTAAGCCTGTTCCCACTCAGGAAGAAGTTGCTCTCTGTAGATAGGATAAAAAAAAGGGGTTTTCGCCACTCCACCAGGGGTGGACTTGTCCACCCCTGGTGGAGGGGTGTACAGAGGCGCTTGGCATAGACCTGGATGGCTATTGCTGTATACACCGATCTGACTGCCTTATGAAGCAGGGTCACGCCTGCGAAACGAGTTGCAAAAATTGTAGCGTGTACATTTCCTGTTAAACGTTAAGACGTTTGCACTGTTGTGTCCTTTGGAGTGAGTGAAAAACTACCACTTCTATGTTTTAAAAATGTTATATTTTATTCTTTTGGGGCCTCTGTTCACTCGCATACAGAACAGAGCATGGACTTTCTTACCCTCCTGCTGAACGGACGTTCCCTCGTGAGGTGTCTCGGGGGAGTTTAGTGTTTAGACAAATTAGCTATTTTATAGAAGGTAGAGAAATGGTATCTTGCACAAAGAAGCCTACAATTGGGGATTTTTTGCATCCTCTTATTGGCCAAATAGTTGCGTGTTGACTCGGACGTATTGGGCCAATTGGAAAATGCGGAATTTTACAGAGGTATTCGGACTACCACAGAAATTTTAGGCCAATTACAAGAATCAAACACTCGGTAGTATCAGATAGGGCTGCTCAAATCCGAATCCGGGAGATACCCGGATAGTTGCTATTCAGATATCTCCAAGTAAACCTGGGGTGGGTGTCAAGCTTACCTGTCTGACGTCTACTTCGTCCATCCCTGGCGCCTCCCATGATGCGTTCCACGTGCATCACGTGACTACAAACTCTTCCTCCTTCAACCCGAAAGGAAGAAGTGTGTTTAGTCAGGTGACTGCTGCGTGGAATGCATCGTGGGAGGCGCCAGGGACGGACGAAGAAGACGTCAGGTAAGCTTGCCCACCCCGCACAGGTTTACTGGGAGATATCCGGATAGCAACTATCCGGGTATCTCCCGGATTCGGATTTGAGCAGCCCTAGTATCAGAGTCTTGTGATTGGTCTAAAATTATTCATCTCCATAAAGCTTTTCAGCAGATGGAAGCATGAAGTGCTCCAAAATCTCCAGATAGCTAGCTGCATTGACCCTGCCCTTGATAAAACACAGTGGACCAACACCAGCAGCTGACATGGCCAGTGGCGTAGCTAAAGAGCTGTGGGCCCCGATGCAAGTTTTACATTGGGCCCCCCCAAGCACTCTATATATAACAATTGATATGACGCACCAAAACCTGCCAATGGCAACTACAGTGTCAGAGGTGCAAGAAGGGGATGGGGAACAGCTTGTTAATGATTACTACTATTCAAAGTATCTATAGAAGTGATTATTATGAGGACAGGACCAATAGAGAGCTAAAACTGCAGTTGAGGAAGGGTCCTTTGGGGCCCCTCTTTACCAAGGGCCCCGATGCGGTCGCAACCTCTGCAACCCCTATTGCTACGCCCCTGGACATGGCACCCCAGACCATCACTGACTGTGGGTACTTGACACTGGACTTCAGGCATTTTGGCATTTCCCTCTCCCCAGTCTTCCTTCAGACTCTGGCACCTTGATTTCCGAATGACATGCAAAAGTTGCTTTCAGCTGAAAAAAGTACTTTGGACCACTGAGCAACAGTCCAGTGCTGCTTCTCTGTAGCCCAGGTCAGGCGCTTCTGCCGCTGTTTCTGGTTCAAAAGTGGCTTGACTTGGGGAATGTGGCACCTGTAGCCCATTTCCTGCACACGCCTGTACACGGTGGCTCTCGATGTTTCTACTCCAGACTCAGTCCACTGCTTCCGCAGGTCCCCCAAGGTCGTCCTCTTCCCAATTTCTCCAGTGCATTCTATATACATACCTTTGGAAAATACTCTCTGGTATGGTGTTAATTTGTTTTGTTTTTTTATGGATTTGTTGTACTACCAATTTGAAACCAATTTACACCCTTCTAATTTATTCCATTGTAGCTAACCCAAAGTATCTTTAATGTCCCCAATTTAGGTGCAGGTTTTGTTGTTGTTTTTATACTTCTAAAAAGGCTGTCTGCTGTTAGTTGCCCAATGTTTTTATTAAACATGTCTATGGAAGACTGAGTGTGTACAATGCCCACATTTTCCCTATAAGTAAGGATGATCAATGAGATGCAAACGATTTCGCCTTACATTCAAATTTTATGTAAATATTATGCAGCTTGAACTTTTGACTAATCAGAATAAATTCTTGTCAATTCTATTGGTCTGTTTCAAACTGCAGATGATGTACATGAAATTTGAATGCAAGGGGAAATGATTTGCATCACACTGTTCCTCCCTATCTATAAGGACATTGCTGCAGTGGCAGGAGGGGGGTGGGGTTGGAATGTGAAGGATGCCTTACTAGCCGCACACAGGGCTGGGGAAAAGGTTCAGTCTTATCCATGTATTTATTAAAAGAATTCCCAAGTGTGTACTGTCCTTCTTTAGGATCTGCTAACATCTCAGTTCCAAATTCCACAGGATACCTTCAGAGATGTCTTCTAGAGTTTATGCCGAGATGGGTCAGGAGGTCATCTACAAAATAGTGTTTTAATATTTTCAATTATTAGTTTGTGTAGTATGAGGGACTACCTTAAAGGGAATCTGAAGTGAAAAACTTATGATATAATTAATTGTATGTGTAGTGCAGCTAAGAAATAGAACATTAGTAGCAATGATATGAGTCTCATATTGTTTCCAGTACAGGAAGAGTTAAGAAAATTCACTTATCTATGCAAAACCGCTTCTCTGAGCTCTCTGAGCTCTCCAACCAACTTGGTTGGCTACAGTGCTATTTTCTGAAGCACTTATACATCAAAGAAGCAGGGAAGGATAACTTTAAATAAAGTTTTACTGCAGGGAAGTTTAAATGGTTCAAAAAGCTCTGCTCTGTTTCATAGTTTAAAATGCAGAGTGTAGTTTGTAAACTGCAAATATTAGATAATGATGCAATTTTTTTTATAAAAAAAAAAGCTATATAACTGAAAATAAAAAAATGAGACTTTCTTTGCTACTAATATTTTATTTTAGTTGTACTACACATACAAGTAATTGCCCTCAATTCACTAAGATCATGCTGGAGATAATAAGGCAAGAGAAAACTTACCTCCACACAGTGAGAGAGTTATCTTATCTCTTCATTCTTTAATTTACCTCCTCTGTAGTTAATTTACCTCCTCTAGTTTTTTTCACACCCAGTTAATTAACATCCTGTCGTTAACTCTGGAGTTATTTTAAGGATTGGAGAGTTAACTTGAAGACAGAAGAGTTAAGTTTAGGTTTACCTGAGGTAAAATGTTTCCTGAATACTACATGCCTTATCACCATGGTAACAACTCTAGAAACGTTATTAAAGACAGGAGATAAGCTTAGTGAATTGAGGCCAATTATCTCATAAGTTGTTTTTTTTCCGCTTCACTTTAACTGTACAACTTTACTTCTGTGTCACTTTAACAATGCACAGCTGGCTTGAGATCTGTACAGTCAGACTGAAACATGTTTAGTCATGCCTAAGAATACGGATTAAATAAAACCAATCTAAGAAAAAAGTAAATTGTACAGTGTATATGGCCTCCCTTATCCTCTTAGGAAGCAGGGATTAATGCTAGGTACACACGATGCAATTTCCGATCAGATTCTCGAGTCATACAATAATTCCTGACATGTCAGACCTGCTCCAGATCGATAACTGGATCAATTTTCAGAACACACTACTGCACAAAATCGATCCCATTATCGATGAGAATCAGATTGGACATGTTGGAAATTGTTTCTACCAATTCATCTGATGGGAAATTGCATCCGTGTGTACCAGAGGCGGAATGTGACATGAGATACACATATATGTACATAATAAAACATTACAACAGAGTCCCCAGTATCCGGCACTGGCGGGGATCGCCTGATGGATGGATAGATATATGTGCTTGCCACTGTTGCCAGTTGCTTGAGCTACCTGCCAAAAAGCATAAATCTCCCCCCAGGTGCAGGCAGAATACTCACTCGAACCTCCAGCGATGTCCTGCATCACCTCACGGCTTCTAGCGGCTTTCCGTGTATGGAAGCAGGAGTGTCAGCTGACCCGCATCGGGTCATGGGGCATGCCGACTTGCATGCACGGACGCCGGGAGCCACTAGGAGCCTGTGAGGTGATGCAGGATGTCGCTGGAGGATGGATGGAAGCTCAGTGAGTATTTAGTGGCCAGGCATACCTAAAAAAGGTCTCCGTAATCTATCAGGCATGCTGGTTAGTTGAGACTTCCTGTTGCCTGAATTCCGGATAACAGGGACTCTGCTGTAGTAACCAGGCTGTTTTAATTGTTTTATTTTGCTGCCTGAAAGAGTTGATTTTTAGGCATGGAAGTGACAGCTTCTGTCTTGTCGGTACCTTGTTGGGAATATAGTAAACATCACAGATAAACAAACTACAGCAATAAAAGTTTTCCTTTCAGAATACAACTTCTGAGGGCAAAAGAGATAAAATACATGAACTATTGACCTTTTTCTAACTCTGGGACACTTAATAGGCTGCCACTGGTTAGAGACAGTAAAACATTCAACCTACTTTGTAACTGTTTAAATATAAAATACAACCATGAGATAGCTTAACAAAAAGGTCATTTTTAGAAGTAGGAGGGTAAATATAAATGCTTATCTCATCAGTTTTTCACCCCGAGTTCATTTTAAAGGGACTCAGAGCTGGATTACATTAAAAGTTTTATACATACCTGGGACTTCCTCCAGCCCATACGCTCCGATCGCTCCCACACCGTCATCCTCCGTTGTCTGCAGCACCGGTTCCGGGTGCCCGCATTTCCATCAGACGCGGCCAGTCTACGCATGAGAAGGGCGCCCTCTACATATCTCTCTAGCGGCTGCTGGAGAGATACGCAAAGAGCACACTTCTCTTACGTCAAACTGGCCGCGTCTTATGGAAGTGCGGGGACACGGTATTGGCGCTGCAGAAGACTGAGGACAGCGGCGTGGGAGCGTATGGGGCTGGAGGAAGCCCCAGGTATGTATAAAACATTTAGGGCCCATTTCCACTTGTACCGCACGCATCTGCGTGCCATGCACTGCTATGGGATTCGCATCCTCCAGCACAACTTCGGATGGAAATGCTGGCCAAATCGCTAGCGCAAGCGATTCGGCCTGCGGCACTATTACTTCCTATGGCAAAGTTTCCCCTGCGAGGATTTGCCTGCGGGGAAACTGCAGATTCGGCCCGGTTTCCACGCAAGTGGAAACGGGCCCTCAATGTAATCCAGCTCTGGTACAATTTAAGGTGTAGAAACTCGCATCTCACAGATTGCATTGCTGCAGGCTGTATATTTCTCTTCACACACAGGACCCCTTCATGTGCAAGACATACAATGACATCCTCTGTGATAGATCCCACAGGCTGGCTACAGATTCTCTCATCTCATAAGGAAAAAAAAGGTGAGCTGAGTTGAGCTTAAACCAGTGTTTCTCAAACCTGTCCTTGTCTCAGCTAGGTGGATTCCATGCAGTTGCGATACTAATTACCCCCCCCCCCCCCCCCCCCGTGCATAAATGAGGTTGCCTGCAAAACATGCACTGTTAGGGAGTCACAAGGGCAAGATTGAGAAACACTGGCTTTAAACTGTACATTTTGTTTGTGGTGTTAATTACATTTAAGGCCGTCAGGGCCAGATTTACCATAAGGCACAGTAGGCACATGCCAACAGGTGCCTGATGATGGAAAGGCAGCTCACTCACCTCCCCAAGTGCCCCCCTTCTGCCTTATCCATGCAGACTCCTGAGCAGAGAGTAAATGAGAGGTTACATACTCAGCTCTCGGCATTACACTGACAAAATCTCCCTTCAGTCAGGGCCATCTCTAAATACCTAATACTTGGGGGCACATGTATCTAGTTAATACTAAGGATAGCCCTGGCTACATAATACTAAGGGCCCTTTTACACTTGATCAGTTGGTGTGCGTTAGTATGCGTTGGTATGCATTAGTACGCGTTTTTTCCATAGCAGTGCATTCGGAAGAAGATTTCAGTTAAAACGCGTTAAGTGTAAAAGGTGCCATAAGAAAACATGGGCATTACTTTGAAAATCAGTTTTTTTTGTTGTTGTAAAGAGTAACTGTCAGGCTGCAAAATCTAATTTAACCAGTTTACCCCCCCCCCCCCCCCCGTACGAATTTCTCAGTCCCTTTTTCCATCCTTTAACCCCCCGTACTTTCCGCGCTCCCGCCACTGCCCGTGCTCCCGCTCTCTCTAGTGTGCACTCCCGCGGATAAACATGCCGCCCGCCCGGAGATCAATGAACGGGAAAATCCATTCCCGTTCGTTGATCTAAGCCCCGCAATGATCCGCTGCTTTTCCGCTAAGCAGCGCAATCATTGTGAAAAAAACAAAACTTACCCAGCCTACTACTACTTCCGGACGCTTGGAGGTCGCATTAAAGGGGTTCTGTGGGGGGTTTCTGAAGAGAAAAACTGCCACTTACCTTGGGCTTCTATGAGCCCCATGCATCGGTAATGTCCCACGACGTCCTGCTCCCATCCGCCGTTCCGCGCAGCCGGCACTGGGCTATTATTCGTCTGACATACAGACGAATAATGCGCGTTGACGTGCCTCCGCTCGCGTCATCTGAGGCTTACTGCGCAGGCGCAGTACAATGGAGCCTTGTACTGCACTTGCGCAGTAAGCTTCCGATGACGCAGGCGAAAGCGAGCGGGTGCGCGGCCACTCTAGCGCAGCCGCAGTTGGATCCCATGCCGCTTAGACCGGGGCCGGCGGCGGCGAACGGCAGATGGGAGGAGGACGGCGTGGGACATTACCGCTGCACGGGGCTGATAGAAGTCCAAGGTAAGTGTCCGTTTTTCTCTTCCACAACCCCCCACAGAACTCCTTTAACCACTTAACGACCGCCTAACGCCGATAGGCGTCGGCGGGTCGTTAGTGGTATAGCATGGAAACGGCCGCTCGATCGAGCGGCCTTTCCATTCCAGTTCACGGAGGCTGTCTCCGTGAACAGCCGGAGAGCCGCCGATAGCGGCTCGCCGGCGAAATGTAAACAGGCGGGGAAGAAATCCCCGCTGTTTACATCACACGGCGCTGCTGCGCAGCAGCGCCGTGACGTAGATCGGCGATCCCCGGCCTCTGATTGGCCGGGGATCGCCGGCATATGATAGGCTAAAGCCTATCCTAGGATGCGCAGGACGGACTTCCGTCCTGCGCATTACGGGTGAAGAGGGAGAGGGAGGTAAGCAGAGGGAGGGCGGAAATGGCTGCGGAGGGGGGCTTTGAGGAGCCCCCCCCGCTGAACGAACAGAGCCGGCGGCGATCAGACCCCCCCAGCAGGACATCCCCCTAGTGGGGAAAAAAGGGGGGAAGTCTGATCGCCCGGCCACATTCCTGATCGGTGCTGCGGGCTGTAGAGCCCACGCAGCACCGATCATTAGAAAAACCCCTGGTCCTTAAGTGGTTAAACAAAAAGTTACTGGTGCCATCTTGTGGCCAAATAGTAAAACTACACCCTAAACATTTTTCACATACAAATGAATTAGTTATACTCAAAAAATTAACTCATTACCTCCCACACTCCCCATTTTCTTTTTTTTTGTAATTAAAAAAAAATTAAAAAATTTACAATTAAAAAAAATACATAAATAGTTACCTTAGGGACTGAACTTTTTAAATATTTATGTCAGGAGGGTACAACACTTTATAAACTATGGGCTTGTAATTTGGGATGGACGCAAAACTGAAAAAAATGCATCTTTATTTCCAAATAATATATTGGCGCCAAACATTGTGATAGGGACATAATTTAAACTGTTTTATAACCAGGACAAAAGGGCAAATAAATTTCATGGGTTTTAATTACAGTAGCATGCATTATTTAAAAACTATAATGGCTGAAAACTGAAAAATAATTAATTTTTTCCTATTTTCCCATTAAAACACATTTAGAATAAAATAATTCTTGGCATAATGTCCCACCTAAAGAAAGCCTAATTGGTGGCGGAAAAAACAAGATCTAGTTCATTTCATTGTGATAAGTAATGATAAAGTTATAGACAAATGAATGGAAGGAGCACTGAAAGGTGAAAATTGCTCTGGTGCTCAGGGGGTAAAACCCCTCAGTGCTGAAGTGGTTAAACCTCTATTCTCCTGTGTTAAACAGTTTAGAAGGAAGCCAAAAAGGCAATACTGAAGTTAAAAATCTCTCTTACTTTTGATGTGTGCTGAACAGCAAGGCTGTTAGACCCAAGCTCTTAAAAGGACGAGAGGCCGCATACCATACTGCAAAGCATTCTGGGGCTGCTTCTCCCCACCTTGGGTCCTCCCCTCGGCTGCTAGTGAGAAGTTACAGGCTCATGTTACAACAGTGTGTAACTCACAGCACTGAAAAATCTCTGGGCAGAGTATACTGCATGAGTCTGCTATTGTTCCTAGCCACATGGCTAATTAATATTCACTGCACAGTAGTGTTGTCTTTTTTCTGAGTGGAATCATCAGGAAGCCGGGAGGACATGACGACACATTTGGCTTCATAGGAGACAGACAAACATGGAACCTGCCATGAGCTGTCAGGAGCATCATTCTCTGCAAATACTATATAAAAATTCTGTGAAATCCAAACGTGGACAGTGAAATGCATATGTAATGTAAGTACAGCCAATCTTTAGCTACTGATATATGTGTTTTTTTTCCCTCTAAGACCCTATACCTAACAGCTCCTCTTTAACTGAGAGCAACTGATTAAGTGTAAAAGGGCCCTAAGGGCCCATTTCCACTATCGCGAATTTGTATGCGCTTGCCGCATGCAAATTTGCATAGCCAATACAAGTGGATGGGACTGTTTCCACTTGTCAGGATTTCTGAGCGTTTTCGTCCGCGTCATAAATTCGCATGGCAGAGCCATCAGAATTCGCATACCGCATTCCGCTATGCGGGTGTATGCGAATTTTCATGCGAATTCGCACGGAATCAACTGAAAAGCACACTGACACTGCCATGGTTAAATTCGCATACAGCGTCATTCATGCGAATTTGCATGAAAATTTGCATACAAACATCCGCATGCGATTTTTTTCCACGGTGATTCGCACCGCACAAGTGGAAATGGGCCCTAAGGGGCACCTGTAGCTACTACCTATGATGGGCAAGGGAACTAAGGGTGACAGCTGGGCCAGCCAGCACACTTGCAGTGTGGTACCACAGGTGTTTATAGGTTCATGTAGGGCAAAGTTTAGGGTGCCAGGAAATCTGGGCCTATAGGCTCTTGTGATGTAAATCTGGGCCTGAAGGCCGCTTTCAGTGGGGTATTTTTTTAACATTTGAGTAAACGCATTCCTCGGTTTTGCCAAAAGTAGAGGCATTATGGTCACCACTATCCAGCCACTCTCTAAGTGGCAACAAGAAAAGATTAGGAGGAGAGATTGATGAGACAAGTCACAGAGTTTGGGGAGGACTGCAGAGGTCCCAAGAAAGGAAAAAACAGAAGCTCCTCGAAATTATACACTCTCGGTGGCAAGGATGACCTCAAATGGTCTTCAAAGGTGTTGTCTGTTCTGGGGATAGGTGCTTTGGCCAGCAGACAGCACCTTGCAAGCCATTTGATATCATACTCGCCACAGTTGTTTATTTTAGCTGAGTTTGTTTTTACATTTAACATAATTGCAAGACTGGAGGAATTTTATTTTATGGTTACCTAGTGGTCAAAAACCATCACAGGCAGAATCTCTATGGTTGTGAACGTGCACCTTTTGATTGCAACATACCGTATGTTGTACAGTTTCCAGTGTTTTGCTGAACCTTCAGCTCCAGAGGCTGCATTGCTGCTCTGAAAGCATTTTATAAACAGGCCCCCGACTTTGAAGGTCACCTCACCTGAACTCAGGAACTCTAGTGCACACAAATACACGCTTTAAAGGGGAGCTGAAGAGAGAGGTATATGGAGGCTGCCATGTTTATTTCCTTTTAAACAATACCAGTTGCCTGGCAGCCCTGCTGATCCTCTGCCTCTAATACTATTATCCATATCCCCTAAACAAGCATGCAGCAGATCAGGAGTTTTAGACTATAAAGTCAGATCTGACAAGACTAGCTGCATGCTTGTTTCTGGTGTTATTCAGATACTACTGTAGAGAAATAGACCAGCAGGGCTGCCAGGCAACTGGTATTGATTAAAAGGAAATAAATATGGCATCCTCCGTATACCTCTTACTTCAGTTCCCCTTTAACTCTGGAGCTAGTATGGAAGGTAGAACCTGTTCTACCACCACAGGCAAAACAAAGTTGTCAGAAGCAGATCTCCATCGCTTCTCATTAACATCTCTACCAAAGTTCAGTCTGTGTGAATGAGAAGAGAAAGCTGGCAAACAAATAGACCGCAAACGTACAGTGGGTTGCAAAAGTATTTGGCCCCCTTGAAGTTTTCCACATATAGTCACATTACTGCCACAAACATGAATCAATTTTATTGCGCAGAAAAAGTGGGATCAGCGCATCACCAGGCTGCCTCCGAATGGCCTCAGCTCAGAGATGCGCTGAGCCCCCCCAGAGACTACAAACGCACCTTGAACCCAAACAGAGGCTCTGCATATACACCAAAGAAAAACTAACAAGTGGGAGCAGCTGACCAGAATTAAATCAAACATAGCAAAGAAATGAACAGCGCTACTTAAAAACAGATGAATGCTTACCTGCAAAAAAGTGCAGACCCCACTCTTCGACAGTGGGAGGGACGAGTACCTAACAAATTGCATGCAAGCTTGTTAGTGGAAACTAACATCCTCCAAGTGGTAGACAGGTTGTATGTGTGCTCATTGTGTATTTGTATCCCATGAGTGGGGTCTGCACTTTTTTGCAGGTAAGCATTCATCTGTTTTTAAGTAGCACTGTTCATTTCTTTGCTATGTTTGATTTAATTCTGGTCAGCTGCTCCCACTTGTTAGTTTTTCTTTGGTGTATATGCAGAGCCTCTGTTTGGGTTCAAGGTGCGTTTGTAGTCTCTGGGGGGGCTCAGCGCATCTCTGAGCTGAGGCCATTCGGAGGCGGCCTGGTGATGCGCTGATCCCACTTTTTCTGCGCAATTCTTAATTTTACTGGTAGCGCGCCCAGGCTATGCATATGCATAGGTAGGATTTAGTTAGTGTTAGGTCCCCTCCCATGGAGGAAAGACTTCTTCGACAGTGGGAGGGACGAGTACCTAACAAATTGCATGCAAGCTTGTTAGTGGAAACTAACATCCTCCAAGTGGTAGACGGGTTGTATGTGTGCTCATTGTGTATTTGTATCCCATGAGTGGGGTCTGCACTTTTTTGCAGGTAAGCATTCATCTGTTTTTAAGTAGCGCTGTTCATTTCTTTGCTATAATCCATTTTATTGGAATTCCACATGAAAGACCAATACAAAGTGGTGTACATGTGAGAAAATCATACGATTCCAAACATTTTTTACAAATCAATAACAGCAAGTGGGGTGTGTGTAATTATTCAGCCCCCTTTGGTCTGAGTGCAGTCAGTTGCTCATAGACATTGCCTGATGAGTGCTAATGACTAAATAGAGTGCATCTGTGTGTAATCTAATGTCAGTACAAATACAGCTGCTCTGTGACGGCCTCAGAGGTTGTCTAAGGCCTGGTGCACACCAAAAAACGCTCGCAGATCCGCAAAATGCTAGCAGATTTTGAAACGCTTTTTCCTCTTTTTCTGTAGCGTTTCAGCTAGCATTTTGCGGTTTTGTGAAGTGTTTTTGGTGTAGTAGATTTCATGTATTGTTACAGTAAAGCTGATACTGAACAGCTACTGTAACAAAAAACGCCTGGCTAACCGCTCTGAAGTGCCGTTTTTAAGAGCGGTTTGCGTTTTTCCTATACTTAACATTGAGGCAGAAACGCATCCGCAATCCAAAATCTGCAGCAGCCCGGGAGTATGCGTTTCTGCAAAACGCCTCCCGCTCTGGTGTGCACCAGCCCATTGAAATACATTACCCTAGCGGATCCGCACCCGCAAGCGGATCGCAAACCGCAGCAGAACCGCTCTGGTGTGCACTAGGCCTAAGAGAATATTGGGAGCAACAACACCGTGAAGTCCAAATAACACACCAGACAGGTCAGGGATCAAGTTATTGAGGAATTTAAAGCAGGCTTAGGCTACAAAAAGATTTCCAAAGCCTTGAACATCCCACGGAGCACTGTTCAAGCGATTATTCAGAAATGGAAGAAGTATGCCACAACTGTAATCCTACCAAGACAAGGCCGTCCACCTAAACTCACAGGCCGAACAAGGAGAGCGCTGATCAGAAATGCAGTCAAGAGGCCCATGGTGACTCCGGACGAGCTGCAGAGATCTACACCTCAGGTGGGGGAATCTGTCCATGGGACAACTATTAGTCATGCACTGTACAAAGTTGGCCTTTATGGAAGAGTGGCAAGAAGAAAGCCATTGTTAACAGAAAAGGATAAGAAGTCCCGTTTGCAGTTTGCCACAAGCCATGTGGGGGACACAGAAAGCATGTGGAAGAAGGTGCTCTGGTCAGATGAGACCAAAATGGAACTTTTTAGCCAAAATGCAAAACGCTATGTGTGGTGAAAAACTAAAGCTGCACATCACTCTGAACACACCATCCCCACTGTCAAATATGGTGGTGGCAGCATCATGCTCGGGGGTGCTTCTCTTCAGCAGGGACAGGGAAGCTGGTCAGAGTTGATGGGAAGAGGGATGGAGCCAAATACAGGGCAATCTTGGAAGAAAACCTTGGAGTCTGCAAAAGACTTGAGACTGGGGTGGAAGTTCACCTTCCAGCAGGACAACGACCCTAAACATAAAGCCAGGGCAACAATGGAATGATTTAAAACAAAACATATCCATGTGTTAGAATGGTCCAGTCAAAGTCCAGATCTAAATCCAATCGAGAATCTGTGTCAAGATCTGAAAACTGCTGTTCACAAGCGCTGTCCATCTAATCTGACTGAGCTGGAGCTGTTTTGCAAAGAAGAATGGGCAAAGATTTCAGTCTCTAGATGTGCAAAGCTGGTAGAGACATACCCTAAAAGACTGGCAGCTGTAATTGCAGCAAAAGGTGGTCCTACAAAGTATTGACTCAGGGGGCTGAATAATTATGCACACCCCACTTTGCAGTTATTTATTTGTAAAAAAAAAAATGTTTGGAATCATGTATGATTTTCGTTCCACTTCTCATGTGTACACCACTTTGTATTGGTCTTTCAGGTGGAATTCCAATAAAATTGATTCATGCTTGTGGCAGTAATATGACAAAATGTGGAAAACTTCAAGGGGACTGAATACTTTTGCAAACCACTGTAGTTAGGGCCAGTTCACACTTGCTTAAAAAATGTACCCATTCGGGTTGTTTTTTAATCTTCGCTTAGAGCAGGAAGCGGATCCTAAAGTTAAAAATAGGATCCAGCTCCACAGGTTAAAAAAACCAAACAATGGATCCACTTGCTGCTGTGTGCTAAGTGGAACGCAGAGTCTGAACTTGGCACAATTTACCGGACCGGACAGGAAAATATATGCAATGAAAGCCTATGAAAACGCCTAAAGGCTCGTTCACATCATACGTGCTTCCGTGCACATTTGGAAGCACGTATGATGTGGTGACACGCAAGAACGGCAGAAGAGCATAGACAGCCCTTCTGACGTTCACATCAATGGCGGCAGAAGAGCATAGACAGCCCTTCTGACGTTCACATCAATGGCGCTACACAGCAGTACGATGCGCTATGATGCTCTTGCATATTGTTGCATGCGTTATGACCGCAAGTGCAGAGGTGACACAGTCACTGTCAATTGATGGTATCAGCAGTGCAGCGGGTAGCAGCGCAGATGGCGTGCGAACGTACGCGTTGCGTTCTGATCACACAGCCATCTGCACTGCATAGATGTGAACGAGGCCTCAGTGCGCTTCTGTCTGCTTTTTATCAGCACATCAATACAGATTGATATTGCTGAAAAGCATACAGAAGCGCACTAGTGTGAATGAGGGACAAAAACAACTCACCAGAAATATGCAATCCCTCTTTCCAAATCCGTGACCGGTATGTAATATTCTATGCAGAGCTGAGGCGCCATCTAGTGGTAAAAACAGAACGTAAACAGGATCAACTTTCTGCTGTTTACAGCCTTACTATTCCCAGCCACATATAAACTGAACGTGCATTTATAGGTTTCTCTCAGTTGAAAAAAAAAATTACAGTAAAAAACGTTCATACACTAAACTAAATGTTGACCCTAACATCGTTATAATAACCTAAACATTTTATCTATGGCATTTTGATTAGGAAGTGTACCTGCCAGTAACAAAGATGGCGCTCCCAGACGGTGCTCACAATCAGCTGAGGCGAGGGGGCGTGGCTCCTCAGTGACAGGCAGAGCGAGTAGGGAAGTGAATGTTGGTAGAGAAGATCTGTGTGGAGTTGTGGGGGGTAAGTTGCTGCTACTGTGAGAGCAATGTGTAGTTGTGAAGCGTGTGTGTGTTACTCAGTTGCATTAGACGATTAAACAAAGTGGGTGCAAAGTACTACTGTGTGCGAACTGGTTGCAGCTTCTTATGTTTCCCCAGTTTTTTAGTTGGCAGTTCCTGGTGGCAAATGCAGAGAAGAGCAGCAGTGAGATCTCATCCCTTAGGCCTGGTTCACACAGGACGGATCAAAAACTGATCCCTGAAATGCCTGTGCAGTAAGCCAAAGCCACTTGTGCAGAGCGCCTCCGTGCTTCTGCGCTGTCGCGACTGTGCTCGTGCATGAAGTGGTCATGACGTGCTGGAAGATCCCAGTAGCGGTGGAGGTCCGGAGGACGTCATGGAAAGCTAAAGGTTCCAGGGGCTGCCCTCTCCTTAGGTAGGGTCCATACAGCCTGTATATGGCTGATCCTGCTGCTGCACAAGTCAGGGCTGTGTTAATTACTATTCCCCCTCCAGGCCACCATGGATAGTGGTGAAATGATATAATTCGTCTTTCAGCGATTGCGGTTTTTTAAACGACTTTGGCTCCGTCTTCTGACTGAGCTGACGTTGCTCACTGAGCGCTGCTGTAGATGTGATTTCCATTATAGTCTATGGTGGTGCCTGCTGCGCCCAAATCTAGCAGCACTGAAAAGCACTGCTCCGTTGCTTATACCCCCCCCTACCCACTGCATCTTCACTTTTTACCAGAGCCTTTCGGTCCTGGTATCGTTTAAAGTAAACCTATAACGAAAATAGAGCCCCTGGGGTGTACTTGGGAGAGGGAAGCCTCTGGATCCTAATGAGGCTTCCCCATCCTCTCTTGCTGGCAGCCCCCAGCCAAGTGCATGCTCCAGGACCATAACAATCCTGTGTGAGTCTTGCACAGGTGCAGTAATTGCTTTAATTCGCACTCAGATGGAAATAGCCGAGCCTGAACAGATCCGCTGTACTACGCCGGTGCAGACTCCTCGCGTCTGCATAGTAGAGCGGACCTGATCAGGCTTGACTATTTCCATCTGAGTGCGAATGAAAGCTGCAAGTGCACCTGTGCGAGGCTCTCACAGGATTGTTATGGTCCTGGAGCGTGCACTTGGCTGGGGGCTGCCCGCACTGGATCGAGGCTGCAAGAGAGGATGGGGAAGCCTCATTAGGATCCAGACGCTTCCCCTTCTTAGGTAAGTACCACACAAGGGCTCTTTATTCTGCTACAAGTACACTTTAAAACCGTGTTCCCCAACCCTGTCCTCAAGGCCCACCAACAGTGCATGGTTTGTGTAAATCCACAGAAGTAGTTTAATCAACTCTGCTGAGACACTAATTACCTCACCTGTGCATGTTTGTGATTTTCTGCTAAACATATAGGCCTGGTGCACACCAAAACCCGCTAGCAGATCCGCAAAATGCTAGCAGAGTTTGAAACACTTTTTCTTCTTCTTCTGTAGCGTTTCAGCTAGCATTTTGCGGTTTTGTAAAGCGTTTTTGGTGTAGTAGATTTCATGTATTGTTACAGTAAAGCTGTTACTGAACAGCTACTGTAGCAAAAAACGCCTGGCAAACCGCTCTGAAGTGCCGTTTTTCAGAGCGGTTTGCGGTTTTCCTATAGTTAACATTGAGGCAGAAACGCCTCCGCAATCCAAAATCTGCAGCAGCCCGGGAGTATGCGTTTCTGCAGAACGCCTCCCGCTCTGGTGTGCACCAGCCCATTGAAATACATTACCCAAGCGTATCCGCAGCCACAAGCGGATCGCAAACCGCAGCCGAACCGCTCTGGTGTGCACTAGGCCATACTGTTGGTGGGCCTTGAGGACAGGGTTGGGGAACTCTTGCACACTACATGCATTTCCGACTTTTAATTGATTTTCACATGAGATTCCAATTTTGTTTAATGGGTACTGCAGGCTGCCTTTTTTCTGCGTTCTTCTTTTGATAGCATCCAGGGAAAATCGGAATAGCAAATTGGATTTGCAGTGTGCAGGGGGCCTAAACAATGTTATCCATATACATAGATATTCTAAATGTCTATATAGTTTGAATGCTGCACGCAAGCGGCAGTGACATTTCTCCTGACAAATGCACACATGCGCTGAAACAGTGGGCTCTATTTACAAAGCATTACCACATCCGGTAATGCTGAAAACAGCCGATTTTACTGATCACCTTCCCAAATTACAAGTCACTAAACCTTTTTCCGGACAAAAAAAAATCTAAGCTCCTGACTTGTAAGGTAAATTACCCACTTGTGCGGTAATTACCTCAGGAAATGTCAATTCACAAAGATTTCCGCATTTAATTTACCGGCCAAAAGTGTTCAGAATTTTCTCCAGCTCACAGCAGCCGACAGCTTGCTCTCCCCATGCTGTCTCTGTGCGGTAGATTTGACAGACAGCCTTTGGGGAGAGCAAGGCAGCCTGCTTTTCTCGCTGATTTGATGTGATGGGGTATTGGGTGGGTCTTTCACTCTATTAGGGCTGGAACCCACAGGAGCGCTTTTGGCAGCGTTTTGGCAGCACTGCGATACGCTAGCAGTTTGCCAAAACGCTGGGCTAATGTTAATGGATGGGGCAACTTCCACAGGAGCGTTTGCGTTTCCCAGAAACGCAAACGCAGGACCTGCAGCATTTTGGGAGCGTTAGCGCTTCAATGTAAAGTATTGAAACGCTAGCAGAAACGCTCAGCAAAACCTAAACTGAGCGGTTTTGCTAGCGTTTTGCGGTTCAGCACACTGTAACAAAATTAAAAATAATTCACAGGACCAATCAGGATAAAAACGCAAAACGCAAAACGCTAGGCACCCGCTGGGGAAAAAAATACAATGTTGCAAAACACAACCCAAAACGCGCATGAATCCGCTTGCAAACCGCTCAGACAAAACGCTAGCGGTTGCGTTTTGCGTTTGCGGTTTTCAGTGGGTTCCAGGCCTAAAAGCAGAGGAAGGTGACAATTCTGAGGGCTTTCCTGTATCCCTTTAGATGTGTAAGGGCCCCTTTCCACTAGCGCGAATTTGCATGCATTTTCTGCATGCAGATTCGCATGACAATACAAGTCAATAGGCCTGTTTCTACTACAAAAAAAATCTGCATGCAGGGCTTTGCAGAAAAATTCTGCACAGCAGAGCCATCAGAATTCACTTACCGCATGTATAGTGTGCGATTCTCATGTAATGTAATTAATAGGAAAATTGCATGTATTTTTGTCATGCGTATGTTTTCACGTAAACGTTTATGAAAAAGTACACAGGCACTGACCTGGTTAAAATTGCATAGTTAGAAAATTTTGCCTTAAAATTCGCATACATACGCATACGAATTTGCATTCACATGCAAATTAGCTTATGTGGTTTCCGCAACGGAATCAACTCTGCTTTGCGCACTAGTGGAAACTAGGAGTCAATCTTTATCAGGCATGGGCAAACTTGGCCCTCCAGCTGTTGAGGAACTACAAATCCCACAATGCATTGCAGAAGTCTGACAGCCACAGTCATGACTCATAAAGGCAAATGCATTGTGGGATTTGTAGTTCAACAGCTGGAGGGCCAAGTTTGCCCATGCCTGATCTAGTTCCCCAACCCTGTCCTCAAGGCCCACCAACAGTATATGTTTTGTAGAAAACCACATGCACAGGTGGGGTAATTAGTGTCTCAGCAGAGCTGATTACCTACCTGTGTGGATTTGCACAAAACATGCACGGTTGGTGGGCCTTGAGGACAGGGTTGGGGAACCATACAGAAGAGCTCCCCCTGGTGGCTGCAGCACATCTGAAGGGATAACCGGCTGCATTGGACAGAAAACCTCCTAGTCTCTCACACAAAGCTCCCTACCTACCTGCCTGCTGCCCTGCTAGAAAGCTGGTAAGTGACACTTACCGAGTAGGGCTTAGTGAGTTGAGGCATGTTTGCTTGGTAAATTACTGAACTTCTGCCTCATGGGGAAAAACTTTAGTGAATTTGGAAAAAAACGTGTAAAATACTGCTTGAGGTATTTTATCCACCAGAAAGATTTTATCAAACTGATTATTGTGAATACAGCCCAATGTCTTTTGCACAATCTTGTCCAACTGCACAGTATTTGTCCAATAGTCGTCAGAATTGATCTATTTGGATCAGCCAGGAAGCCTGATATTGGTTGCTTGTTGTTTAACATTGTTCGTTTATATTTTTTACACTAATTGTCATCTGATATGGCGATATCTGTAGTTTGTTGGATGTTTCAAAAGACTTTTATCTAACGTGTGTACAAGGCTTTACTGAATTCATTTACAATTTGCAAAGCAAATCAAATTCAGCACTGTAAGATGTTTACGGCAAAAAATGATTGCAAAAGCTTGTCACATGTAGTTACAAACATGGTTTTATTCTGTTGCTTATCTAACACTCTGTATCTAAACATGCTCACAAGACAATGGGGTCACATTCTGTATTTTAGACTTTTGTGTGCTAATTCATAAAAAATTCTAACAGCAGAAGAGAGTGGAGTGTCTCTGTGTTGGTACAAGCTGTTCTGTGTATAGACAGCATTATAATTGTAAGAGGCATCCCAATATCCCTTTACATGTGCATCATTTGTTATACTGCCTCTGCTTGCTCTGAATCTGTCTATTAGTCTTTCTTAACATCCTATTTAATTGCCACAGCTTAGAAGAACTTAAAGAAATTTTACACATGTTGTGCTTAGATGATTTTCCCCACTAGCTCTTATGCATCTTCAAACAGGAACCCAAGAGGTTAAACAGAAGGTATTCAGGGGAAGCCTATTTTGATTGCTTTTCTGCTGCCTGTGGGGTTTAAAAGCTAGACCCGCCTGAGGAGGCTGCGGGTCCTATTAGATTCCATCATCCTGACTTGCAGGAGAACAAGGGCTGTTTCTATTGGCTCTCTGCTCCTGTCAGTCACAGCTCTCACTGCTTCTGCTTGTGAGTCACGGCTCCCAGCACAGATTCCGCACTCTTTTCACCACTTCACAGCAGACGGTATTGTTTCTTTGGCTTTATCGCATGTCGTAGGCTTTATGAATTGCCATTTGCTGACATTTGTTGAGGTGTTTAACCGCACAAGTCGGTAATTTACCTCAGTGATCGGTAATTTCAGCTTTTCATGCGGTAATAGCCTTTGTGAGTTGACATTTTTCTAAGTGTTCAGAAAGTCAGCTGTTTTCTGCATTACCGAATGCTGTAATGCTTTGACTCATCCCAATGCGATCATATAGGGCTGGTGCACACTACAGGAGCTTTTCTAAGCACTTTGTGATTTTAAAAGCACTTGCTAATGTTATCCTATGTGTGTGTTGTCACTGGAGTGACACTGGAGTGATGTGATTTTGTAAAAATTCCCCATAGCATTGTATTAGCAAGAGCTTTTCAAAATCACTAGTGCTTAAAAAGCTCTTGTAGTGTGAACAAGCCCTTACTGTCTAGCTGGATTAATCATTATATTGAATTGACCAAAAATGTAATGTTTTCATAACAATTGTTTGTATTACATTTTGGGTATCAGGCAAGTCGGGCGCATGCGACTTCTGGACATATCGAGCACCGCCATAGACTTTAATTGAAAAGTTGGTGCCAAAAGGGAAATTCGAGCGCCAGGCAATGCACGTTAATTATCGATTTATTTTATTTTTTTTTAAGTGTTTTCTGTTTTTATGCTGGCAACAAAAGGGAAATTTGGGTGCCGGGAGTGCCACCAGTAACTATTGTTTTTTTTCCATTGTTTGCACCACTGGGGGGGGGGCGCAGGGTGTTAGGATTAGGCACCACCGGGGTGGGGGGGGGAAGGTTAGGTACCACCAGGGGATGTCTTAGGGTTAGTCACCACCAGGGAGGGTTATGCACCACCGGGGGAGGTTAGGCGCCACCTGGGGTGTCTTAGGGTTAGGCGCCACCTGGGGTGTCTTAGGGTTAGGCGCCACCTGGGGTGTCTTAGGGTTAGGCGCCACCTGGGGTGTCTTAGGCGCCACCTGGGGTGTCTTAGGGTTAGGCGCCACCTGGGGTGTCTTAGGGTTAGGCGCCACCTGGGGTGTCTTAGGGTTAGGCGCCACCTGGGGTGTCTTAGGGTTAGGCGCCACCTGGGGTGTCTTAGGGTTAGGCGCCACCTGGGGTGTCTTAGGGTTAGGCGCCACCTGGGGTGTCTTAGGGTTAGGCGCCACCTGGGGTGTCTTAGGGTTAGGCGCCACCTGGGGTGTCTTAGGGTTAGGCGCCACCTGGGGTGTCTTAGGGTTAGGCGCCACCTGGGGTGTCTTAGGGTTAGGCGCCACCTGGGGTGTCTTAGGGTTAGGCGCCACCTGGGGTGTCTTAGGGTTAGGCGCCACCTGGGGTGTCTTAGGGTTAGGCGCCACCTGGGGTGTCTTAGGGTTAGGCGCCACCTGGGGTGTCTTAGGGTTAGGCGCCACCTGGGGTGTCTTAGGGTTAGGCGCCACCTGGGGTGTCTTAGGGTTAGGCGCCACCTGGGGTGTCTTAGGGTTAGGCGCCACCTGGGGTGTCAGCCACCACCAGGGAGTGTCTTAGGGTTAGTCGCCACCAGGGAGGGTTAGGCATCGGTAGTCGAGGGTCCTGTGTAAGAGTAGGGTTAGCTTTAGCTATAGTAAAATATCTCTAACAGTTACCGATATCTAACTAACAAAAATTAACACTTTTAGATAGGGTATGGTAGAGTATCTGTAAATGTACCGATATGCTACTTTCAGCTCTGTTTCTGTGCCCGGTTTTTCATGCCTTCCAAAATTCATGTACACTCAATTTTGATCTATTATTGAAAGCTAAATGGGTGGAACAGATGGAAATATTTCAAATCTGTATTGAACTGTGCTTCATTTATGTGCGGTTTCGCCCGATTGCAGTTTGCACATTTCCAGTCGCCATAATTAAGATGGTGAAAATTGCATGACAAATAACCATGTGTGGATACCACTGGATCCATCCAAAATGCTTCAGAAAAACATGCAAAAGACACCTGCATGCAAGAGGAGAGAGTAGTGGGAGTTTACCTTCTGTCATGGAATACAATACTGATTGGCAACAATGTTTGGTTAGTTTATTTTTGTGTTGAATTTGTTCTTGCAGGATGATTCTTTTGGTGATTGTTTCCCTAATCCTTGGAGCCAGTGTGATTCTCCTGCTATTTCCCCTATGGAAGGGCAACAGGGTAAAAGAATGGACAGCCGAGGTGAGACATCAGCGGCTCCTCCGTGTTCTGTCCAGTGGGAAGCAAAGGAAGAGATTGGAGGCTGATAGTGGTAACGCCTGGAACATACAGGCAAGCCTATTGCTGGAAACCCTATCTCAGCACCAGCACACAAAGCATGGACAGAAGTACCATTTCAAAGAATTGCAAGGTGAATGAACAATGATGTCTTGGATAGCCTTAATTTGAATCTAAAAGAAAATCTCAGGTTAAGCTATAGGTCGCCAATCACAAATGTGAACATGTTAAAGGAAACATAAAGCAAATTTTGCTGCCCCATGATATACTTACTGGGGGCTTCCTCCAGCCCCTTGAAGCTGACATATCCCTTGCAGCATCTCCGCTCGCAGACGCTGACCCGGGGTCCCCGCCGGTGCAGAGGCCGACCTCGAGGTCATCCTTAAGGTGGCCACTAATGATCCAATCTTTTTCATCCAATCTTACCAAATCTATTTAGTATAAGGGTAAATTGAGTGAATATACTAAATTAATACATTGGGCAGTTACCTTATATTACATAGAAATGGTAAGATTGGATGAAAAAGATTGGATCATTAGTGGCCACCTTTAATTACATCTGCTTGTTACTATTGTATCTAAAACTGACAGAGGAATTTACAGCAGAGAGGCAGAGCTGTTTGAGAGAGGAAATTGCTCCTAGTACTTGTGTAATGTGTGCCCTAACATACGGCGGTAAGAAAAAAGATGTTTTAATCAATAGTTTTCCTTTAATCATTTCAGTTGCAGCCTGAATAGGAGCACTGCCAATTCCTTCACTGTTCTTTAGAAAATGTGTAGACCATTTTATGGCTAGCTGCCCCAGGTTTACACTATGTTTATTTGTTAGTTGGAGGTTAGGTCTCTTCTGTGAAAATCCCTCAGCGTGGTGGAAGGGTCAAGTACTGAACAATCTGCGCGCAAACTGTTTATTGGAAGCTAACATCCTTCATTTGTTGAATCTGTTTTCAATGCAAGTTGTGTAATCTGCCAGTCTATGGGCTCTGCACATCTATGCAGCTGGTCAATGCGGGTGCAGTCTGCATTTGGAAGCACCTTGTTGACGCACTCTGCCGCAGGGTAATTAAAAGATGAAATGGTTTGGTGCGTATGTCCTGCGTTAAGCTCCCCTGCCACAGGACAATCACACCGCACCAAGTGTTAAAATTAGCCTTACAGTTCAACCGATGTGCCTTTTTATCCTACAGATGTGTCCTCATTTCAGAAGCGGCATCCGTTGACTGACCACAGCCACTATAAAGACTTCATCCAGCTCACCAGTAAGGGCGAAGAGGACGTACTGGTCCAGGGAAGACCTCACAGCCTGATAGCAACAGCAGGAACTTCAGGAAAGCCCTCACTTGTACCTACCAGTATTCAGAGCACCAAGGAACGCTTCTTGCAGGTATCCTTATATAAGTGTGAAATCTGCAGAGCTGCTTTACTTCTAAGTATATTCTATTGAACTTAAACATACCGACCTTCCTACATCTGTGCCGAGGTATAAATAGTACATTGCAGTTAGTACAAGTAAAATAATTGAATTTTAGGTAATAACATTAAAAACTAGCCGGAAATATGTTTAATTATTTCAAAATAATATTCTGTAACATCAGTGTCAATAGCATATGAAGTCTCAAACACCGCTCAAGCACAACACAATAAGCGTTATATGTTGCAGGGAGTCAAACCAGTAAGATGCAGATTCTTGATGGTCCCAATACTAACCACAATCAAAAAAGAACTGGACTCTTCCTGGATAAACTGTAAATTTTGTTTTTACTCTATTTCATAGCAACAGCATGCATGACATTTCGGTCATCGAGATCGTCTCAAAACACTGCAGGTCCTGCCTTTTTTGTCATCATCAGGGGAGTTGTGTACAGCTGTGTCCCAATGCCTGCTTGTTAGCAATTGGATATACTGAAAAACCATGCTGCTATTGTTGTTTTTCACCACAGCAACTTGATGAAGGCCTTGATGACCGAAACGTTGTACATTTAACATATTGAATTTAAGAGGGAGTGATCAACCTTTTGGGGACTGCCGCATGTAAATCCTACACCGCACTTGTGGCTGTCTAATCCTGATGCGGTGTAGGATTTACGTCGCCTGCCGTTTCCGCTCCCGACGTAATCGTGCGCACCTGAGAGGGGAGATTAAAGGGAACCAGAGACGAAGCTACAGGGAGTGCAGAATTATTAGGCAAATGAGTATTTTGACCACATCATCCTCTTTATGTATGTTGTCTTACTCCAAGCTGTATAGGCTCGAAAGCCTACTACCAATTAAGCATATTAGGTGATGTGTATCTCTGTAATGAGAAGGGGTGTGGTCTAATGACATCAACACCCTATATCAGGTGTGCATAATTATTAGGCAACTTCCTTTCCTTTGGCAAAATGGGTCAAAAGAAGGACTTGACAGGCTCAGAAAAGTCAAAAATAGTGAGATATCTTGCAGAGGGATGTAGCACTCTTAAAATTGCAAAGCTTCTGAAGCGTGATCATCGAACAATCAAACGTTTCATTCAAAATAGTCAACAGGGTCGCAAGAAGCGTGTGGAAAAACCAAGGCGCAAAATAACTGCACATGAACTGAGAAGTCAAGCGTGCAGCTGCCAAGATGCCACTTGCACCAGTTTGGCCATATTTCAGAGCTGCAACATCACTGGAGTGCCCAAAAGCACAAGGTGTGCAATACTCAGAGACATGGCCAAGGTAAGAAAGGCTGAAAGACGACCACCACTGAACAAGACACACAAGCTGAAACCTCAAGACTGGGCCAAGAAATATCTCAAGACTGATTTTTCTAAGGTCTTATGGACTGATGAAATGAGAGTGAGTCTTGATGGGCCAGATGGATGGGCCCGTGGCTGGATTGGTAAAGGGCAGAGAGCTCCAGTCCGACTCAGACGCCAGCAAGGTGGAGGTGGAGTACTGGTTTGGGCTGGTATCATCAAAGATGAGCTTGTGGGGCCTTTTCGGGTTGAGGATGGAGTCAAGCTCAACTCCCAGTCCTACTGCCAGTTTCTGGAAGACCCCTTCTTCAAGCAGTGGTACAGGAAGAAGTCTGCATCCTTCAAGAAAAACATGATTTTCATGCAGGACAATGCTCCATTACACGCGTCCAAGTACCCCACAGCGTGGGTGGCAAGAAAGGGTATAAAAGAAGAAAAACTAATGACATGGTCTCCTTGTTCACCTGATCTGAACCCCATTGAGAACCTGTGGTCCATCATAAAATGTGAGATTTACAAGGAGGGAAAACAGTACACCTCTCTGAACAGTGTCTGGGAGACTGAGGTTGCTGCTGCACGCAATGTTGATGGTGAACAGATCAAAACACTGACAGAATCCATGGATGACAGGCCTTTGAGTGTCCTTGCAAAGAAAGGTGGCTATATTGGTCACTGATTTGTTTTTGTTTTGTTTTTGAATGTCAGAAATGTATATTTGTGAATGTTGAAATGTTATATTGGTTTCACTGGTAAAAAAAAAATAATTGAAATGGGTATATATTTGTTTTTTGTTAAGTTGCCTAATAATTATGCACAGTAATAGTCACCTGCACACACAGATATCCCCCTAAAATAGCTAAAACTAAAAACAAACTAAAAACTACTTTCAAAAATATTCAGCTTAGTTATTAATGAGTTTTTTGGGTTCATTGAGAACATGGTTGTTGTTCAATAATAAAATTATTCCTCAAAAATACAACTTGCCTAATAATTCTGCGCTCCCTGTAATGAATAAAATGAAAAAGCTTTTATACATACCTGGGGCTTCCTCCAGCCCCATAAGCCTGGATCGCTCCCACGCCGCCGTCCTCTGTTGCCTCTATCGCTGCTACCGGGTCCCGTCAGTTCCGGTGGACGCGGCCTATTTTCCGCATGCACGGGCTCCCTCCATATCCTTGCGCCTGCGTAGTATGGAGGCGCATGCATAAGGATATGGAGGGAGCCCCTGTGCATGCGGAAAATTTGCCGCGTCCGCCGGCAGTGACGCACTGCACTTGCGTTGACTGGCTCGACTGGCCGAAAGTACAGGACCCAGTACCGGCGGATAGAGGCAGTGGAGGACGGCGGCATGGGAGCGATCCAGGCTTATGGGGCTGGAGGAAGCCCCAGGTATGTATAAAATCTTTTCCCCAACGTCTCTGGTTCTCTTTAAGCTGTCATATGACAGCTGACATCTCTCCTCAGTGATCAGTAGCCATCGCGATTGGCTCCTGATCTCGTGATCTCTACGATCGTCGGCAGATTGCAGTGATCACTGTTAGAGTTGTGGCGATAAGGGGGGGGGGGAGAAGAGGATCCACTCACCTTCCTGGCGTTCCCCCAGCGATCGACGCTCCCCTCCGCTCTGGCATCACCGCTCATGCTGACGGAAGTTTCGGGTCCCGGCTTGATGATGTCCTCAAGCCGCGACCCGGAACTTAACGTCATTGCAGGTGAGGATCTCGGCGAAATCGTCGGGGTCTTCAGCTGCTCATTGCTGGAACCTGGGCGGTGAGTAAAGGCTGCAGGCTATACAGGGGACACCTGGCCACACAGGGGACACCATCCTTACCCGGCCATACTGGGGATTTGGCTGCCTGACCCCCCCCCCCCCCAAATGCGCACCCCGCATGTAAAATGGCCTGGTCCTTAAGGGGGGTTAGGCAGCCGGTCCCCAAAGGGTTAATTTCCACCACTCAGATCCTATGAGGGCCCGTTTCCACTTGTGCGGTGCGAATCGGTGCGGTAAAAATGCGTTGCATTGCATGCATGCATTGGTTGCATGCGAATTTTCGTGCAAATTCGCATGAAAATTCGCATGGATGACGCTGTATGCAAATTTAACCATGGCAATGTCGCCGTACTTTTCCATTGATTTCCATGCGAATTTGCACGAAAATTCGCATACCAAAGCCGCAGGCGATTTCCCTATTAAATACATTAGCGGCGATTCGCATGCATTCCACACGCAGGCGAATTCTGAGAGCTCTGCCGTGCAGAAAAATCCTGCACAGAAAAACGCTCAGGAAAACTGACAAGTGGAAACAGGCCCATCCACTTGTATTGGCTGTGCGAATCTGCATGCAGGAAACGCATGCAGATTCGCGATAGTGGAAACGGGCCCTCACAGTTAGTTACAGTTCATTTCTTGATTTAATTGATGAGGTTATTGTGGGTGGGGTTTGACTGGTTAATTTCCACAAGGAATTTCACAAGGTGTGTTTCATTAAAGGGAACCTGGGGTGAGGGGGATATGGAGGCTGCCATACTTATTTGTTTGTAAATAATGCCAGTTGCCTGGCAGCTCTGTTAATTTTCAGACATAAGTTTGAGTCAAAACCCTGGAACAAGCATATGGCTAATTCAGGAAACCACTGTGCCTTTGCGGTCGTGTCCTCGCTACCCCTGACGTCACCAGGAACGTACTGCGCAGGAGCAGAGAGTACTGGGCCTGCACAATACACTCTTGGTGATGCCAGCGGGAACGATGGTGTGACTGCGCAGATGCAGTGGTTTTCCAACTTCAAAGTCGAAAATTCCAGAAGTGAAGTGGATGCGGGGACCAGAGCATTGGTCAGTGGCTGCGTGGGCACAGGACGCCTGCGCGGGACCATTAGAAGCCCCAGGTAAGTTCAACTATTTAATCCCCCCCCCCATTGCACCCTGATCAGCAGGCAGCCTGTCAGCCAATCGGGTGCAATGGTATACACCATTTGTCTCGTAGGAGTTGCATAAATTTAGCAACATTCACGTGGGAGGCTTCGGTCGGATATAATCATGGATTATGTCACTGAGCAGGGACACCGCGTGCAAGCACAATCCCCACTTGCTCCCCTCCCTAACCAATCACCTATCAACCGCATCATGGAAGCTGCAAAAAATACATTTAAAACCACAAACACTGGTTTACAGGACAGTCGGGGGCCCCTAAACCACCATGCAATACCTAGAGAGAGATACAGGTGAGCCCTGGAACTCTCACCACCAGGGGAATCACCCACACTGCCTCTAAACAGTATAGAGGCAGTGTGGGTGATTTTCCCCTGGTGGTGAGAGTTCCAGGGCTCACCTGCATCTCCCTCAAGGTATTGCATCTTTATTTTGGGCAACAATTCTTTTTTTAATAACCGCAGAGTTATCTGCCATGGGGTGCCATGTTGAACTTCCAGTGATGAGTATGAGAGTGATAATGCCAAATGTAGCACGCCTGCTAACCATTCATACCTGAAACCTTGTAACACTACCGAGTAGCATGACCTTGGGGAGGGAAAACGTCTAATTGGCAGAATTTTTATATTCTTCACTTAGGGGTATACTCACTTTTGTTGCCAGCTGTTTAGACATTAATGGCTGTGCGTTGAGTTATATTAATGGGACAGCAATTTTACACTGTTATATGAGCTATACCAGGCATGGGCAAACTCGCGCAACTACAAGTCCCACAATGCATTTGCCTTTATGAGTCATGACTATGGCTGTCAGACTCCTGCAATGCATTGTGGGACTTGTAGTTCCGTAACAGCTGGAGGGCCGAGTTTGCCCATGCCTGAGCTATACACTGTCTACTTTACATTGTACCAAAGTGTCATATATTTAGTGTTGTCCCATGAAAAGATAACATTTTTACAAAAAATGTGAGAGGTGTACTGACTTTTGTGAGATACGGTAAGTGGGAAGCTTAGTAGTGACCATCAGAAAACAGTGTGCAGGGGGGATATTTTATCTACATCACCTTCTCTTTGGCTGAGAAAGGAAATTCCTCCAAGTCTTCTGGAATATCAGTAAGCCAATAGGCCTTGTATGTATTTGTTGTGTACCAGTTGGTGTCTCACCTAGGGCACCAAAATGTCCAGAAACAGCCCTGGTCTACTTCATGTCTCATTCAGCCCATTGAGTAGGGTTGACCTTAGTCCATCAGGATCATCTCGCTCATAACTGATTAACTGCATACAATAAGCAATAACATCAATGAACAATGTAATACAGAAGCGAGAAGCTGTTCATTGTAAGTAGTTGGATTGAACTGTTCAGTGTGAAGTGATCAGCTTTGTTCCATTTTTTTTCTCCTAGGGACCAGCTGTACATCTAGAGGTGATTCACAGCCATTTCCTGGGGGCTCTTGAAAAAGTGGCCAGATTCACATTACCTCACCATGACAAGTGCTCTGAAGCAGGGATTCCCATCATTCCCTTTCCTTCTGTTTGGTCCTCCACGACCATGGAGCAGATTTATTCATCTTCAGTCCCAGCCCACCCCACCATGTCTCATCATGAGATGCTGTACATTCAGCTCCTATTTGCTCTGGCGGACCCAGAACTACGTATGCTTGAAGCCAACTTCTCCTGGTTTCTTCGTTATGTCTTTTCATTAGTAGAGAATCACTGGGAGAGTCTGATTATTGATATCCAGAGGGGGCGACTCAACCCAGATTTCCAGCTGCCTTTAAACATCAGACAGCAGATAGAAGATAGGCTGGTTCCAGATGCAGTTCGAGCTGAAGAACTACAAACTCAGTTCAGTAAAGGTTTTCACGGGATAGCCAAGAGGATGTGGCCAAATTTGCAAGTGGTCGTAGCTATGGAATCAGGAGGCAGCGACTTGGATAGGCAGATCCTTAAGGACACAATATGTCAAGGGGTGCCAGTTTACTCCCCCTTATACTGTGCAGCCGAAGGTACGTAACATGTTTTACATTGCTAACTCTGAGAAATTGTATTTATTTTTCTTAGAATGTTTACTTGAACCTACAGGCTAGGAAGATGATTATGTTTTACAGGATAATTGTATTTTTACAAAAAACAAAAACGTGTTGGTGGTGTGTTGTTACTGGAGATTGATGCGTAGTTTGAGTGGAAGATGTGCAAAAAAGGACTGCACTGTGCCTTAAAAGCACTATTTGATTATAATTCTTTAAGCACCAACACAGAGTAAGCCGACATGTTTTGGACCAACTGGTTCTCAGTCATAGCAAACCAAGAGCCTTCTTTTCTTGAGTTAAAGTAGACTAGCCTGTCCCAAATGGGAAGTGACAGATCAGACCTACCATATAACCGATACCAGTAGGGCAGTACACAATTGGCAGCATAAAATAAATCATATACCAGAATATACTGTAAATGCAGATATGTAAAACTACAGATGCAAATAAAAACGACACGAAACGAGTAAAGATCAAGAGACCTGTATGACAAAGTGTGCAGGACAGGAAATGCACAACAAAGATGCATATCAAGCCTGTTCACCAAAATAGAGACTCTGATACAGGAGTACACTCACATCTGGGGAGGGAGGGAGGGGGGGGGGGGGGCTGTTGATGTGTTCAATACCTTGAAACAAAGGATGACATGTCTCTCCGATCAGCTGAGAGTGAATGTCTCGCTACAGTTTGTATGTTGGTTGTTAGCTGTGTTGTTCTCAAAAACATGAACTGTAAGAAATCTTCTAAAAAGACTGTAAGCCTATAAAAAGGTAAGTACCTGAATTAATGTGTGCTGAGATCCTTGCAATGTATGACGTTGACTTTGTCATCTATTAATTGTCATTAGAGATGATCAATGAGGTGCAAATAACTTCCAGTTTGATGCAGTATTATGCAAATGTTTGCTGCTTGAACCAATCAAATCCTGCTGAGGTAAAATTCAATCCGTCCATTTTGACATGGCATAAATTTGCATACAAAATTTGCATAATCCTGAATCTACTCAAAATTATTTGCATCTCACTGACCATCCATAATTGTCATGCTTTGTTTGCCCTCCTTACTGTGATCTTTCTATCCTCAGCTCTTTTTGGGGTGAACTTGTGGCCTTTAGAAGATGTCCCTCGTTACGTTCTGTGCCCCTCCTTTGCATTCTTTGAATTTATACCTGTGGAAACCAGTGATGAGGAAGAACCGTGTGCACTGTCTATGCAAAAGGTGTCTGAAGGGAAGGCCTATGAGCTCGTTATTACTAACTCTGATGGACTCTATAGGTGAGCTGACAGTATTTTAGTCTCTGAAAACCTGACACCTACTTTAAATGTTAAACTGAATGAATGTCTTTCCTAGTAACGTGCAGGCATCCACAGATGACTTTAGGGCTGATGGAAGCCTGGTTGGGATAAACGCTTATACCGATGCTAAATAAATGTTGCCTCAAGGCATCCACACACCATACAAAATTTTACATTTCTTTTCAATTTGAGATTTACAGTAAGTTTTTCTGATCTGACAAATGTGTGTTACATTTTTTCCCAATTATGACAAAAAAGGAGGAAAGCTGTCAATCTACCTCACACTATACAATCTTGCAAAAAAATTGATCAGAAATTTTCACCACTCTTAATTGAAAAAAAAAAAAACGGGAAATCCGAACAGAATTTCACTCAAAAAAAAAGCTTTCCATTTTTCTGTAGCAACGATAGCTTTTATGGAATTGCTGTAAAAATCGGATCATTTTATTGTATTGTGTATGGCCAACTTTTAAAGAGAAACTGTAACCAGGGATTTAACTTTATCCCAATCAGTAGCTGATAACCCCTTTTCCCATGGGAAATGTTTACATTTTCTGAAATAGACCATCAGTGACGTCTGTATGACATATATTGTGGTGAAACCCCTCCCACAGTGTGATGTCAGCACCTAGGTCCTGACATCACACTGTGGGAGCCTTGTTGCATTGTGGGAAATAATGGCTGTTTCCTACTGCCAAGCAACCAGTATCTCCCTCTGTGCATAAACACAACTTTTTAGCCTATCGCATTGTGAGGGGATTTGGTCATAGATAATGGCAGTTGGTGCTGTTTTTTTCTTGTCTGCCAGTAGTAAAGATGATGAGATGCAGGCTGATTTGTGAATTTAACAACATGAGCAAATTATATGGAGAATATCAATAATTTCTTGATCTCTCGTCTATTTTTTTTACTTTTCATTTTGCAATGTAATGATTTATTTTTTCCCCTTTTTACTACAGTTGCTCTTTAAACAGTCACTGATATTTTTTTGGGGTAGCAGATTAGTAAACAATTACTGTCCAGCCATGCTGCTTGCCTACAGCTGAGCAGCATGTTCTGTTTTATGGCGGGAAGGGACAACAAGTGGAGAATGAGGAGGAGGTGTTACAGTCCACCAGTGATTTGGCTTGGCAGATTGCTACAAGAATATTGCAGGACACATACTAAGGCTAGATTTTCTCAAGACGCAATCACAAAAAAAATCATTTCTGGCTATGAAAATCTAGCATCTGTTTGTAGTTTAACTGGTTGAATCAAGTTTTATGTTAGCTTGCGTAACTGTTCCCCTAGGGGTTGAGTCTCTGTTCCTCCTTATTTGCTTAAAGAGGACCTTTAATGACTTAGCGGAGCACAAAAAATGATTCAGGATATCCATTTTTATGTTCATTATTCTTAAACATCAGAAACACATCTTATAATTATATATGACTTTATATTGTGTATGTAACCCCACCCTCGCAGTGATGTTTACTCTAGGCAATGATATCATGCAGTCTTGTGCCCCAGAGCAAGCTGGGTTCACTTCAAGAACACCAGATTTATGAAGCTTAACCACTTTAGCATTTAGGACACTACCCCCTACGTCCAAATATGCATGCTGGACGTAAGAACTAGGTCCATGAAAAAACAGAGCTGCTGAGGTTCGCAGGGCCGCCTGTTAGCCCGGAGATCAATTAATGGGAACGCAGTTCTAAGTCCCGTTACAACGATCGCTGGCTTCTATGGAGAAGCTGTGGCTCTATTACACATCCCCTCTTCACTTCATGTAAGTAAGCTTACAGGAAGCCAAAAAAAAAAATGAATAGACATTTTTACATTTAAAATTAACTGTTTACCTCCCACACACCCAAAAATACTTAAATCAAATTTTTAATTACAAGCAAACTTATAATAACGTCCTGCTAGAGCCTCTTAACAGCTCCAGGATGTTTTTATAAGTCAAACAGTGCTGCTGCCGCTGCTGTGCGTGTGCACATGCGTTAAGTGGGGGAAAAAACCCTTTATTTCCAAATAATATATTGTCACATACTTTGTACTAGGGACATAATTAAAATCTTGTGATAACCAGGACAGACAGATAAAATGTGTGGGTTTTATGCACAGTAGCAGTGTTTATATTAAAACTATAGGGGATGAAATTGGAGAAATAGTGTATTTTTTTTATTTTTTCCTTGTTTTTCCCTTCAAAATGCATAGAAAATAAAGTAATTACTGAAAAGATAACCCCAAACAGCCTAATTGGTGGTGAAAAAAACAAGATATACTGTAGATTATTTTGTTGTGATTAGTAGGGATTAAGCTATTGGCAAATGAAAGGAATGAGCACTGAAAGGTGTATCGCTCTTACTTAGTTACTTAGTTACTCGTGATCACTAGTCTGTGTATTCGTGATTAAAAACACGCCAACTTTAGCGGTTAATAGCAAAGCCCCCTTACATGCTAGAAACGCCAAACAAAATTTATTTTAAAGTTTCAAAAGAAAAAAGTATACATTTAAATGCGGTAAATGACAATTGATGTATTTATCACATTTACGGTAAATGTATAATTTTTTCCTTTGAAACTTTAAAATTGATTTTCTCAAAAACTATAAGGTCTTTTTGAAAAAAATGTCTTCTTGTTCCCACTGTTCTTCTTAACGTATCTGACAAATTTGGTGTGTCGAGCATGTAAAGTGGCTTTGCTATTAACTGTTAAAGTCGGCGGGTTTTTAATCACGAATACCACTCGGGATTCGTGATTACATGCGTTTATTTGACTCAAAACCGCACTTGAGTTGGATAGCCCTTTCTACTAGTGATCACGAGTCAATTCATAAGTGGGCAGAGTCAAATTCGTTATTGGGGGTATCCGAACACCACTGGTCTTGGGCAGCATTGGCTTCTGGGAGATTTGGGAGAATCCGTTTACATTAAATACCGTAAATTCCTTAGATTGTCCAGGTTTCAAAAATTTATTTAACCAGCAACCTACCAAAAATGTAAATGGATTTAGCCGCAGGTAAGTCCAAACTTCTTTTTCAGGGCATTGCTCAGGGTCACTTTAAATCAAACAAGGACTGTGACAGATTGCTTTGAGCGCTTGTTCATTATTTTTCTACCAGTTTTTGCTCCTCTTTTGAATATCGTTTCCTCTTTTATTTATTACATAATTTGGGTCCTACGGGAGAAAAGCACTTTACACATGTTTAGTTGTTGTATTATTATTATTATTATTATTATTATTATTATTATTATTATTATTATTGAATTTAGAACCTAGGCAAAATGTATTGAAGTGAACAGGGAAGGCAGAGTCTCCAAAGTCATCTAAATTCTGCCTTTCCCTTTAACTTCAACAGGGCTGTGGAGTCAGGTTCGGAGCAATTTTTGGCTACCTGGAGTCTGAGTCAGTGATTTCATAAACGGAGGAGGAGGAGGAGTTTAATGATTTTTGTACAGACTCCATAGCCCTGCAGGGGCTAAGGCGTAGGAGCCGGAGTCAAGGAGTCGGAGCAGTTTTGGGTACCTGGAGTTGGAGTCTGTGGTTTCATAAACGAAAGAGTTCAGGTTGTAGTCAGATGATTTTTGTACTGACTCCACAGCTCTGATTTACTTAAATGCATTCTAGCTTAAATTCCGAATTCTGCTGCTTATCCACTTTTTACATATGCAGGAAATATGTTTATCTAGGCAGACAGAATACTCTTAGGTGGCAGTAGCAGTTTGGACAGGCCAGCTACCACTTATTTAGTTGCTTGGATACTGGTGTTTGTTATTAGCACAATGCTAGCATATGCATTTCAGAATCAGGAAATATTTCATGATAGGGCCTCCCGCATAAAAGTAAGAACAGGGTTTTTCTAAGAAGCAATAATGTCTTATGGCACCGTACATCTGCCATGCATAGAAATAGATGTTGTACTTTGTATTTTGGATTCCAGCCATAGCTAAAAACAAAAACAAGTACTGCAGCTTCATTAAAGACAGATGTTGCGCCATTTTGTACTGTGATACATCGCATGGTTAACAGATGTGGTAACTGTCCCAAGAGTACCTGTCACCTCCAACTGATATGTCTATTATTCACAAAAGTTGGCTGTTTTCTTGTGACTTGTTACTTTACTAAAGGCAAAACTTTCACATCTTAGTCCTCAAAAGTGTCACACTTACAGGGCCACAGTGTCAAATCTGTTGTGATTCTGCCTCCCCTATAGCCATTTATGCAGGAGCAGCAGAATGAAGTGCTCAACATGCTTTGGGGCCTGTTTGTAAAAGAGGAGAACTTTTGTTTGAGAACTTTTCAATGGTTCCAAAACTTTTCCAGTCCACTGTACCTGTTAAGCTACTTAGACATGGTATTGTTGCTTGGGGCAATAGTCTGTGATGGCTTCAAATGGAAATCTACCTGGTGTATAATTGCCATCTATTGGGCCATTTTTGGCAATTTCGGTGCCTCAAGCAAGATACCTATAAGGCCTTGTGGATCTCTTGCTTTCTTGCCAGTCCCTATGCACCATTCTCCACTGCAGGCTTCATTCTATGTGGAAAAAGCAGCACTGGAACACTGGCAAGGCTAGTGCCTAACAGTACCATCTACACAGCCCCCCCCCCTTTCAGATGTAGATTTGCCACTGCACCCAATAACACTTCCTTGCATAATGATACCCCTCCCCCACATAACAGGTGCCTTAGCCTCTTCTCCAAAGCAAATGGCACCATTATATCGCCCCTATACAAAGCACAGGGATTGCGCCCTCCCTGTGCAGCTATGTTCTCACTCATTGAACAAGTGCAGTTATAATGTCCTTCCATGCCCGGATTTACATCACAGGAGCCTATAGGCACAGATGTCCTGGCACTCTAGACTTTCCCATCCATGAACCTACAAACCACTGCTGAAGCACACTGCAAGTGGGCTGGCTGCCCCAGTTGCCACTTCTCCCTTACTTCCCTTGCCTGTCATAGGTAGCTACAGGTGCCTCTTAGCATTAGGTAAACCTGCCTCAGAATAAAATGGCTAGTGGTGCCCCTGACTGAAGGGAGAGCTCGTCAGTGGAATACCGAGAGCTGGTTGAGTAACTTCTCACTTACACTCTGCTCAGTACGCTCCATGTATAGGTAAGGCAGGAGAGAGGTGCTAGGGGATGGAGCTGCCTTTCCATCATCAGGCGCCTGTAGGCACATGCCTACAGTGCCTTATAGTAAATCCAGCCATGTGTCCTCCTATAACATGCACACCCATAATCTCCCTATATTACAAGTATAGCAATTCTGTCCCTCCACTACAAGTGCCTCCCTCTCCCCCCCCCCCCCCCCCCCCCGTTCAACAAGCTTAAAAACCTGAAGTGAGAAGGATATGAAAGCTGACATATTTATTTCCTTTTAAACAATGCAAATTGCCTGGCTGCCCTGCTGATCCTCTGCATCTAATATTTTACCCATAGACTCTTAACCTTTTAGCAGCAAAATAAAGTAAAACTTTATTTGGCTGCAGGACTACATTTCTCCTGCTTCTGGGGAAGTGTGTCTTCCCTGGCCTGGCAGGCTATTTTGGTATGCAGAGGGGGCGACATGGAGCTTTTATGGTGCAGATGGCTGGATCGGCGTCTTCTCTCCTCCACCGCAGCAGCGATGTAACCCTGACATGTCACATGACCTGTAATCGGGATCCATGAGACCATGTCAGTGTTACAACACCACCCAGTGGTGGAAGAGTCTTTCATAACCTCTCTTCCACCACCAGGTGGCGCTGTAACGCTGACATGGCCCCCTGAATCCTGATGATGTCATATTATGTGATCAGATGTGATTGGGACCCAGAAGACCTGTTGGACTCGGAGTTCAGAGCTGCGGGTGGAGGAAGAGAAGAAGCAGTCTGGAACATGTTACTATAACTGATCCCTGCCACCCACCTAATGCAGAAAATGGGATGTGCCAGCAGAGGTTTAGAGTGTACAGGACAAAACATTTAGTTTGCAGCTACTGATCGGTTAACAAGTGTGCAGATGTGGTGCTCTGACTAACTTTACCACAAGCTTGTTTCAGGTGTGGGATTCAGACACTGCTGATGCCAGAACAATCATAAGGACTGCTGGGTAACTGGTATTGTTTGAAAGGAAATACACATGGCAGCCGTCAAATCTCTATAACTTCAGGCTTCCTTTAACCATCATAATGTGCCCAAAAAAAAGTCAATAACTTCTCACTCATAAAGCAAGCACAGCCACCACACTGTCCCTCCCTCCCACCAAAGCACATGCCATCGTCTCCTACATGGAACTATATGGTCTGCTGCATAACTAGTGCAAACCTAGTAGCACCCTTCAAAAGGACCGCTATCCTCTGGGGGAAAAAAAAAATAGGTCACATGACAAGTGCAAGTGACAGTCTTGTGTCAACATGAAAAAAATGCTCAGAATTGCCACTTATCTAACAGCACCGACAAGTCACAGAATAAACCAAATGAGAAGCCAAAATGGAAAATGGAGTATTCAGCTTCAGGCTACAGTGAAATGCATCCATTTTCCAGCCAGTGTACAGCGCTGTTGCAACACGTGTTGACCCCATCACACCTTGTGATGCCGTGTGAGTATAGAGTGCGGTTACAGCAAGGCCCCCACACACCTTATGATGCCGTGTGCGTATAGAGTGCTGTTACAGCATGACCCCATCATACCTTGTGACACCATGTGCGTATAGAGTGCTGTTAAAGCATGACCCCATCACACCTTGTGACGCCATGTGCGTATAGAGTGCTGTTACAGCATGACCCCATCACACCTTATGATGCCGTGTGCTTATACAGTGCTGTTACAGCATGACCCCATCACACCTTATGATGCCGTGTGCTTATACAGTGCTGTTACAGCATGACCCCATCACACCTTGTGACACCATGTGCGTACAGAGTGCTGTTACAGCACGTGTTGTGCCCATCACACCTTGTGACGCCATGTGCGTATAGAGTGCTGTTACAGCATGACCCCATCAAACCTTGTGATGCCATGTGCGTATAGAGTGCTGTTACAGCATGACCTCATCATACCTTGTGATGACATGTGCGTATAGAGTGCTGTAACAGCATGACCCCATCACACCTTGTGATGCCATGTATGTACAGAGTTCTGTTACAGCGCGTGTTGACCCCAAAACACCTTGTAAAGACATGTGCGTATAGAGTGCTGTTACAGCGTGACCCCATCACACCTTGTGATGACATGTGCGTATAGAGTGCTGTTACAGCGTGTGTTGACATGTGCGTATAGAGTGCTGTTACAGCATGACCCCATCACACCTTATGATGCCGTGTGCGTATACAGTGCTATTACAGCATGACCCCATCACACCTTGTGATGGGGTCATGCTGTAATAGCACTGTATACGCACACGGCATCATAAGGTGTGATGGGGTCATGCTGTAACAGCACTCTATACGCACATGTCAACACACGCTGTAACAGCACTCTATACGCACATGTCATCACAAGGTGTGATGGGGTCACGCTGTAACAGCACTCTATACGCACATGTCTTTACAAGGTGTTTGTGACACCATGTGCGTACAGAGTGCTGTTACAGCATGTGTTGTGCCCATCACACCTTGTGACGCCATGTGCGTATAGAGTGCTGTTACAGCATGACCCCATCACACCTTGTGATGACATGTGCGTATAGAGTGCTGTTACAGCATGACTCCATCATACCTTGTGATGCCATGTGCGTATAGAGTGCTGTTACAGCATGACCCCATCATACCTTGTGATGACATGTGCGTATAGAGTGCTGTTACAGCATGACCCCATCACACCTTGTGATGCCGTGTGCGTATACAGTGCTGTTACAGCATGACCCCATCACACCTTGTGATGCCATGTATGTACAGAGTTCTGTTACAGCGCGTGTTGACTCCAACACACCTTGTAAAGACATGTGCGTATAGAGTGCTGTAACAGCATGACCCCATCACACCTTGTGATGACATGTGCATAAAGAGTGCTGTTACAGCATGACCCCATCACACCTTGTGATGACATGTGCGCATAGAGTGCTGTTACAGCATGACCCCATCACACCTTGTGATGCCATGTGCATATAGAGTGCTGTTACAGCATGACCCCATCATACCATGTGATGACATGTGCATAAAGAGTGCTGTTACAGCATGACCCCATCACACCTTGTGATGCCATGTGATGACATGTGCATAAAGAGTGCTGTAACAGCATGACCCCAACACACCTTGTGATGACATGTGCATAAAGAGTGCTGTTACAGCATGACCCCATCACACCTTGTGATGCCATGTGCGCATAGAGTGCTATTACAGCATGACCCCATCACATCTTGTGACACCATGTGCGTACAGAGTGCTGTTACAGCATGTGTTGTGCCCATCACACCTTGTGACGCCATGTGCGTATAGAGTGCTGTTACAGCATGACCCCATCACACCTTGTGATATCATGTGCGTATAGAGTGCTGTTACAGCATGACCCCATCATACCTTGTGATGCCATGTGCGTATAGAGTGCTGTTACAGCATGACCCCATCATACCTTGTGATGACGTGCGTATAGAGTGCTGTTACAGCATGACCCCATCACACCTTGTGATGCCGTGTGCGTATACAGTGCTGTTACAGCATGACCCCATCACACCTTGTGATGCCATGTATGTACAGAGTTCTGTTACAGCGCGTGTTGACCCCAACACACCTTGTAAAGACATGTGCGTATAGAGTGCTGTAACAGCATGACCCCATCACACCTTGTGATGACATGTGCGTATAGAGTGCTGTAACAGCATGACCCCAACACACCTTGTGATGACATGTGCATAAAGAGTGCTGTTACAGCATGACCCCATCACACCTTGTGATGACATGTGCGCATAGAGTGCTGTTACAGCATGACCCCATCACACCTTGTGATGCCATGTGCATATAGAGTGCTGTTACAGCATGACCCCATCATACCTTGTGATGCCATGTGATGACATGTGCATAAAGAGTGCTGTTACAGCATGACCCCATCACACCTTGTGATGCCATGTGCGCATAGAGTGCTGTTACAGCATGACCCCATCACACCTTGTGATGCCATGTGCGTATAGAGTGCTGTTACAGCATGACCCCAACACACCTTGTGACGCCATGTGCGTATAGAGTGCTGTTACAGCATGACCCCATCACACCTTGTGACGCCATGTGCGTATAGAGTGCTGTTACAGCGTGACCCCATCACACCTTGTGATGACATGTGCGTATAGAGTGCTGTAACAGCATGACCCCATCACACCTTGTGATGACATGTGCGTATAGAGTGCTGTAACAGCATGACCCCAACACACCTTGTGATGACATGTGCATAAAGAGTGCTGTTACAGCATGACCCCATCACACCTTGTGATGACATGTGCGCATAGAGTGCTGTTACAGCATGACCCCATCACACCTTGTGATGCCATGTGCGTATAGAGTGCTGTTACAGCATGACCCCATCACACCTTGTGATGCCATGTGCGTATAGAGTGCTGTTACAGCATGACCACATCACACCTTGTGATGCCATGTGCGTATAGAGTGCTGTTTCAGCGCGGGGGTTTGTCCCCAACACACCTTGTAAAGACGTGTGTGTATAGAGTGCTGTTACAGCGTGACCCCATCACACCTTGTGATGACATGTGCGTATAGAGTGCTGTTACAGAGCGTGTTGACCCCATCACACCTTGTGTTGACCCCATCACACCTTGTGTTGACCCCATCACACCTTGTGATGACATGTGCGTATAGAGGGCTGTTACAGCATGACCCCATCACACCTTGTGATGACATGTGCGTATAGAGTGCTGTTACAGCGCGTGTTGTGCCCATCACACCTTGTGACGCCATGTGCATATAGAGTGCTGTTACAGCATGACCCCATCACACCTTGTGATGACATGTGCGTATAGAGTGCTGTTACAGCGCGTGTTGTGCCCATCACACCTTGTGACGCCATGTGCATATAGAGTGCTGTTACAGCATGACCCCATCACACCTTGTGACGCCATGTGCATATAGAGTGCTGTTACAGCATGACCCCATCACACCTTGTGACACCATGTGCGTATAGAGTGCTGTTACAGCGCGTGTTGTGCCCATCACACCTTGTGACGCCATGTGCATATAGAGTGCTGTTAAAACATGTTGACCCCATCACACCTTGTGCCACCATGTGCGTGGCTGTAGGCGGATGTAGCAGAAACCAGCAGCAGTTAAATGTTTTGACAATAACAATCAAATGAGACATTTCGTTTCAGCACACGGCTATTGACTATAGTTTAACACACAGTCTGCACATTCTTTTGCCGCCCACTTGTTTTATATATAAAGGTATTACATCAGCCTGTGCTGTGCAATACATTAAATCTTTTAAGATGCAGATTGGAGCTTTTTGCCATTAGGCAGTCTAGGTATTCATCTGCATGCCATGAAATTGTTATTATTCAGCTTGTCCACATTACTGTAAGAGAAATATGCCCCAAACAAATTGTTAGCATTATAGCTGTAAATTATTTGCATAAAGTGAATTAATGGTGCTGAGAGTCTTTGTAGAGCTGCCAGTAAGATCCTTTGTGTTTCAGGTACCGACTCGGGGACGTTGTACGAGTCACCGGCTTTCATAATCAGTCTCCCATAGTGACGTTCCTATACAGGTAGGTATTGGCAGCATTAATCTTTTCTCCTGTCAAACATTCACAATATTTCAGCTTAAACCCACTAATTTTGTTTCACCACAGCCTTGAAATATGTGAAAACCTTTTCTTGTTTATAGGAACAGCCAGACCTTGAATGTCCGTGGAGAGCGTATTACAGAATGTAGTTTTTATAAGTCTCTTCAATGCGCGGTAGCCTTGTGGCCTGGGGCCTCCCTTCTCAACTACTGCTGTGCAGAAAGTGGAATTATGGGTAAGCACACAATATAAACATGGGTTTCCTATTGTCAGGAATATAACGGTTTCAGTGTGTGCCTAGTAGCTAGTTACAGCCATTACTCCTACCTTGTGAACGGAGGAGGCTGAAGCATGCACTCTACTTCCAGACTTATTGGCCTGAGGGGCTCTATCACTCATACTATTAGTACTTCCAACAGGGTCTATAATGCTGCCATTCCAGCATTCTAAGAGGAGGAGTATATGAGATGCAATAAGTAGAAGAAAAGGGCATGTGGTTAATTGCTGTTGAAAGGTGTTAACAGCGAGGAGCATGCATAGGGAAATTTGAAGAGTTGGGTTTCTGAGCTTTTTTGAATGGTTTAAAGATTTCAGGAGGCCTATTAGGAAATTCCATAGAGTGGAGGTAGCCTTAGAGAAGTTTTGAAGCTATGCCAGAGGATAAGAGAGAGGAAGCCATTAGTAAGAGCAAAAAGTGTGTGTGTGTGTGTGTGTGTGTGTGTGTGGGGGGGGGGGGGGGGTTTGAAGAGGTACTTGATAGATAGAACTGAGTTAAAAACAGCTAAAGTAATAAACACATTCATAGACATATGAAGTCTAATCACGTACAGGCAATACGATTATACACATATGAAGTCTAATCACATACAGGCAATACGTTTCGTGGCTCTAACGCCCACTTCCTCAGGTCAAATACAGTGCTAAAGATATATCTAGAGCCGAGAACGGGTTGCGTCCATAAGTGTGAACACTGACTAACTGGTATAATACTGAAGAATGCTACGAAGTGGTAATTATGAAGTAGGTTGTGAGTTTTTAGGGGCAGTGTTGGTTGGTGGGGAGGGGTTTTAAATCGGCTTTAGGCATCATATTTACTAGCTGTAGTTAAAACTATACAGAGCAGTTCAGTCCTATATTTGTGTTTGTTGGACTATAATCTTTTAATGAACGGTAAAGTGATCCGTCTCCCTGTTTACAGGTCCGTTGTGTGGCGGCTCAGACCCTCACTATGAGGTGTTCATTGCATTGAAAGGGGTGAGAGATCTCACTGAGGAGCAGAGGTACAAGGTGAGCAACTTTACATTCAGCTCAGGTTCTTTGCAATCACCGTATAAATGTAATTCGTCTTGTCACTTATTTCTGCATGATTGGGCACAGGCTTTCCCTGCCACCAGGTTCAGCATACCTAGGTTGTCATAGTGATAAAACTTCTGTTCAGAAATATAACTCAACAAATGAAATTTGTTAATTTTGGGCTTACACCCACTGTAGGAATTTGTGTGTGTGTGTGTGTGTGTGTGTGTGTGTGTGTGTGTGTTCAGTGTGTGTGTGTGTGCGCGCGCACACACATGTGCCACCATAGAGACAAGTCCTGTGTCCTGAGTGAAACGTGTCACAACACACTGATCATCACTAACTTCTAATACATTTTAGTATTTGAAAGGCCTGTGCCTATAAACTGTCCCTTAGATTGGAAGATTTTGGCAGGGTCCTCCCTAGTGAATTTTACATGATTGTGTGCTCCATTCCTAGTTCCTATGACTGCCTTGTACCTGCCTTATTACACTTGCCTAACAAGCCCCAAATCGCATGATCATGTATCTTGTACCCTGTTTGCCTTGTGTGTGTATATATATATGCTTGTGTGTCCAATGTTGTTTATAGTCTTTTTACGCTGCACCTGCCATCCTTTGTACCATTGTATGTATTTGTTGTCCAGTGCTGCTTAATATGTTGGCACTTGATAAATACAATAAAAAAGAATAACAACAATGTAGGCATACAGTATTGGTAATAGGTGCAATGATGAGTACCTGTCACAACAAAATCCTTTTATGCATTTTTAGTCGGTCTTGCATCTCCCTGAAGGTATTATGTGTACTTCTGAAAACAACCTTTTGTATCTTTAACCGTCTGCACTTTTGTATTTGCCTGCAGTCCACATCTAATCTTTCAAAAGATGGTATAAGTCTCTTATTTTAAAACCGAGCCGGTCACCCTTCCAGGTTATAATTCATTATTAAATCTATTTTTAGAAATCATATATTTCCAAAAACCCCTCACACACCTCTGAATGACTACAACTTCCATCTCCTATTCATGTTGTTGGTGTCTCTGCTGTAATCCACTTAATCAGCTGCACTCCTTCCTGTTGTCTAACTTTCCTGTATCAAGTCACATGACCATGCACATCACAAGTGTACATGCAGTATACACTTAGTATAATAGGGAAAAAAAAAACATTTCTACCACGTGGGCAATACATCAGACAGAATTCTGATAAGATTACAGTCTACAGCAATGACAGTCTGCAAAGCAGGAGGATATCAGTGGCTGGACTTCTGACCAGGTACTCCATTATTTGATATCAGCCAATCAAGGAGCCTATATGCATACATGTTTTCAATTCAATTGAACTCTTCCTCAAGAATGATAGACAGTTAGCCAAACTCTCTTCCCTTTACGTCTCTTATATCTTGTTTTAGCGGTGTACACCAACCGAATTTAGCCCTTCCATAGCCCAGTACATACATGCTTAGCTATCTCACAATATACATCTCTGCAGTCTTCTCTCCAAGAAACTACACATATTGTGCATTCCACATACAGTACATAATCTACCACACTTCTCTTAGACTCACACAGTGCATTTTTCTCCTGTCACCCACCAGGATACCACCTCCATGACCACTCCGCTCCTCCATTTTGCTGTCACTCAAGTTAATGAAACCTTAATCCTCACAGCACTGCAAAATGAGTCCTTGGAAAAGTCCCACTGCTGTCATTCATATATCACATAGTGTCATTTTTTCTGAAAATCACAATTCCCAAACCTGATCACAACAGAGAGCATGACAGCCGTCATCTTGAATACTAATGTGATATCCAGTTCAATCAGAAAGCCTTCTAGTCAGGAATATGCAACTACTTTACACACAAATGTTCACTGGTATAAATGAGTCAAAAAAAAACGATTCTCAGAACTTCTAATAGTGTGGCTAATCTATTAGAGCAGAGAGGAAGTTTTGTTTATAGTTCCACTATAGTCTACTTTTATGTGTTTGGGATATGGGAAGACACTGTAATGCCTGTAGTAAATATAGGCAAACATGAGAACATAGTTGGCATGTCCAGTAGATGAACTTCAATGAACTCCAGGAACTGAGGGTAGAAAAGATCGAGAACACCAGGAGTGGCCGTATAGTGTACTAGTATATAAAACAATGGGAAATTAGAGCTAGTATATTACTAGCTCTAATTTCCCAGATGGCAATTCCCCTCATGCGCATTGAGTGTTTGCTTCTTTCAGCAACCCAATATTGTGAGTATAAATTCTCATCTATTCTTTGATTACCATCATATTACATACAACCTTTGTACTTTGATATTAGTTTAGTGGGTGCCTCCTATCTGTGTTTCAATAGCCTGTTCACCAGTTTATAATAATGGCAGATGCAGATTTCTTCTGAAAGTAGCAAACATACCGACAGTGGCAATCATTTCAGCTGATTGTCTTTTTTATAAATCGAATAGTATAAAAACACCGGCTTTTTTCCCATTTGGCTATAATCCCCACAATCTTTTACCAGTAGATGCTATGAGCTTTTCTACCTCTAGATGGCATTGAGAGCATAAACTGAGGAAATAATGGAAATTTATGCACTAAGAAGACTTTCAAAGCCTTCTGTGTCTCCGTGGGAGTATGCTTTGAGGTGGTAATCTGCTCACCAGTGCTTTCTGATGAAACAGAAGTGTAAAGGAAGGGCTGGAGAGGTCTGTGGCTCTCCACTTTATAGGTTACACTATAAAGGTTAATAAAATATACCTCAATCACTGTAATGTGCTTCCAGTTCTTTTAAGCCTGTAATATTGAAGAATAACACAATAAGGCAGATCTGTTACAAATGTGTCGTGTATCCTTACATTCCTCTATGAAATTCATTGTAAACTACTGGTTGTTAAGAAAAGGTCACATTGATTGAACAGACAGGCTAGTGATGGCTCAGCTATAGATAATCAATGTCTGTTTGCATGCAGGTTACATTTGGAAATAAAAGCATAACTGTTTAAAGAGAAACTCCGACCAAGAATTGAACTTTATCCCAACCAGTAGCTGATACCCCTTTTTACATGAGAAATCTATTCCTTTTCACAAACAGACCATCAGGAGGCGCTGTATGACTGATATTGTGGTGAAACCCCTCCCACAAAGAAATTCTGAGTACGTACTCTTGGTAGTTTCCTGTCTGTGAACCTTGCTGCATTTTGGGAAATAGCTGTTTACAGCTGTTTCTAACTGCCAAAAAAAACATGCAGCAGCTACATCACCTGCCAACAGTAAAAATGTCACCATGTGATAAATGTCACAATGTAAATCAGGGATTTATAAGATTTTACAATGGGCAAACACTGACTAAATCATTTATAAACGAAAGAAATACCGAGAGCCCAATATAGTGTAGTATGCAAAACAAGGGGTTGGAAATGAAAAGTATATAATGTGTATATACTCACAAACGTGGGTTACCGCCTAGGTAACCACTGTATAGGCAGGTGAGGAGATTAGACCTGTCCTCACTCCGGATTAAAAGTCGCTCTCTGTAGGTGAGGAAAAATGGGGATCAACCCCTCCACCAGGGGTGGATGTTGATAATGTAAGAGTGAACAGAGGCGCCAGCAGGATAAAAGGTTCTAAAAGGCTTAAAATCCCTCAGGAGGTGGTGGTGGACGCGCCTCCCCGAAGCAGACAAGATACCGTCAGTTTCATTACAACAGGTTTATTAATATACGCCAAAACAAACAGTGCAACGCGTTTCACGGGTATGTTCCCACTTCCTCAGGCAATAAACAGATAGGAGTACACAGTATAAATCATTTACACATAATTATTGTAAAAATTAAGCACTTTTTTTATTACATTATTTTCACTGGAGTTCCTCTTTAAGTCAGGGGCGCGACTTAGAATTATTGTGTCCTGAGCACAAAAACAATAATGACACCTCTGTCCATAGTAGATTTTGGACAGTATTACTACTTGGTCAGCTGGATTACCTAAGACACTGGCCATTTTAAAGATACGGTATTTGTAAAGGTGCAGATCCGTACCATTTTGGGGGGGATTTACACTATGACTCTTTGTATTGTTAATCATGCCTTCTTATTTGAAAACTGATATTGACCCCCCCCCCACCCCCCTCATATGCAGTAGGACCTGTTACTACCTGTTTACCACTAGAATCTATCGATGAGGACCTACCCGCAACTAGATTGTACCTTTTGCTACATGCTTACCACTAGAATCTAGCTTTTACTACCTACCTACCACTTGAGTCTATGCATCACAACCTACCCACCACTAGAATCTCCTCATCACGACCTACCCACCACTAGAATCTCCTCATCACGACCTACCCAGCACTAGAATCTACCAATCACGACCTACCCACCACTAGAATCTACCGATCACGATCTAGTACCCACCACTAGAATCTACAGATCATGACCTACCCACCACTAGAATCTACTTATCACGACCTACCCACCACTAGAATATGATTTAAAATGACTGATACTCAGCTCCTTCTAGACATTTACTGGTATGTTTACAAACATGGTGAAGTCAAGAGAATGGTCCAGGAAGACAAGAGAAGAGGTGATTTCTCTTCACAGGAAGGGCAATGGCTATAAGAAGATTGCAAAGATGTTAAACATACCAAGAGAGAGGAAGCATAATTCGCAAATTCAAGGCAAAGGGCACTGTTGACACGCTACCTGGTCATGGCAGAAAGAAGATGCTGAATTCAACTGCTGTGCGCTACCTGAAGCGCAAAGTGGAGAAAAGTCCCCATGTGACCGCTGAGGAACTGAAAAAAGATTTGTCAGATGTGGGTACTGAAGTTTCAGCTCAGACAATAAGTCGCACACTGCGTAATGAAGGCCTCCATGCCAGAACTCCCAGGCGCACCCCCTTGCTGTCTCCAAAGAATAAGAAGAGTCGACTGCAGTATGCCAAAAGTCATGTGGACAAACCACAAAAGTTTTGGGATAGTGTTCTGTGGACTGATGAAACAAAATTATTAGTGTTTGGGCCAATGGATCAACACTATGCTTGGAAGAGAAAGAACAAGGCCTATGAAGAAAAGAACACCTTGCCTCCTGTGAAGCATGGCGGGGGGTCAATCATGCTTTGGGGCTGTTTTGCTTCTTCAGGTACAGGGAAGCTTCAGCGTGTGCAAGGTACCATGAATTATTTTCACTACCTGGAGATATTGGATTAAAATGTGATGCAGTCCGTCACAAACCTGAGGCTTGGGAGACGTTGGACCTTTCAACAGGATAATGATCCCAAGCATAACTCCAAGTCCACTAGAGCGTTGCAGATTAAAGGCTGGAGCATTTTGGAGTGGCCATCGCAGTCACCAGACTTGAATCCGATTGAGAACCTCTGGTGGGACTTAAAGAAAGCAGTTGCAGCGCTCAAGCCTAAGAATGTGACTGAACTGGAGGCTTTTGCCCATGAAGAATGGGTTAAGATACCCGTAGATCGCTGCAAGACACTTGCAGGGCCGGCTCGCTCATGAGGCGGGGTGAAACATTTGCCTCAGGCGGCAGATCTGGGGGGGGGGGGGGGGAGGCGGCACCCGCCTGTCCTTGGATGCTGGGGGTAGCTGGCAGAAAGGGGGTATTGGTTCTAGCGGTGGGGAGGGGGGTCGGACCCTATCCCTTCCCTCGCCTGGGTCCCCCAATCTGTGCTGCTCCTCCAGCGTTAAGTACCAGCGTGCATATGATTAAGAGGCAACGGGCGGGGGAATCACTCACCTCTTCTGCGGTTCATCGTGTGCTCCACTGACGTCACTTCCGGCAACGCCGCCCACTGTATTGTAAGTGGATGACCTTGCAGGAAGCGACGCCAGTGAAGCGCACGATGGAACGCGGAAGAGGTGAGTGATTCCCCCGCCCGTTGCCTCTTAATCATATGCACGCTGGTACTTAACCCTGCAGGAGCAGCGCAGATGGGGGACCCAGGCGAGGGAGGGGGGAGTCCGACCCCCCCACCGCTAGGCCCAATACCCCCTTTCTGCCCGCTACCCCTCCAGCTCGGCGCTCCCCCCCCCCCCCCCCCCCCCCCCCCCCCCCCCCACGGCTGGAGGGGGGTGCGGCGATTTTTTTTCGTAATTTTGCCTCAGGCGGCAAAAAGTCTAGGGCGGGCCCTGGACACTTGTGTCAAGCTATGATTCACGTTTAAAAGCTGTTCTAACTGTGAAAGGATGTTGTACTAAGTACTAAGAATGAATGTCACTTGGGGGTTGAATAAAATTGATAATGATGTGAGCACAGAAAAGACATTTGTGGTTATTTCATTATAAATGTTATGTTCTATTTGTCTGACTTACAAGTGCCTCTTTGATTTAATTGTAAACAAGATGACTGAAATGATCAAAATCAATGTCAAACTGGCCAAAACACTCAATTTCAGTGGGGGTTGAATAATTTTGAACACAACTGTATTGTGCTGTACTTATGCATTATGTTTGGGATAGAACACCAAAACAGTTTATTAGATAAATCGCATAATTACATTACATACCAAACTGGACAGTGAAGTTAAGAACACTCAAGCAATTGTAATAGTGGGGAAATAAACACGACCAATTATTTCTTGTATTTATAAAGCGCCAACATAATATGCAGCTCTGGACAATAGATACATACAATGATACAAAGGATGACGGACATAAAAAGGTTATACAACACAGAACAAAGTTATACAAGGCAGACAGGGTAAAAAATAAATGATCATGCGATTTTTGGATGATCTGGTAGGCCCAATAATACACGTACGAGGCGGTCATAGGAAAGGAGCACAATGATGGGAGCACACATCATGTAGACTACACTAGGGAAGGGAAGGCTTACAACCTAAATGAACATCAGTATTATTTTGCCATCATTGTAAAATCAATTGTTTAGGACCATTTTAAAATCTGTGTGAGACCAACATTAGTACTAGAGGCAGTTTCTACGTGTGCGTTTTTAGCGTGCGAAAAAAAGCATTTCTAATGCAAGTCGATGGGTCTGTTTCCATAAATTTTTGCATCTCAACGAACAGCGACGCGAAAAAAAAACGCACAATAAGTTTCATATATGAATTTTATTTAATGATTGTCAGTTTTCAAAATGCATGTAGAAAAAGCCATTGAAATCGCGCATAAAAGGCATATGAAGAAACGTATGCGAAACGCAGATCCTGTAAATGCGCAAGTGGAAATGGGCCCTTAGATTAGACATTATCAAGTATGACTTATCAAGGGGAAGGAGGAAAGGAGCTTACATTTACAGTAGTACTTATTTATAGCATCAGGCAAATGCAGAAATACAGATACAATATGTAATGATACAAGTTATCTCCTTTTTTTAATGTATGTTTTTTTTGTGCTTTTGGATATAGGAATTTTAATTAAAAAAAATGTCTTTGATGTTCTCTACATCCTTTTGTCGTGCTTTAGGAGTTTATTTGATCTCTAAAAGAGACATACTATTTGTATAGCACGTAGACATGCCTGTGCTGGTCACTTCCTCCTTCCTGTGACCATTGTCTCTTGTGATCACAGGAGACAACGGGAGGTCCGCAGGAAGTTGTGGAAGCAGTTCTCTTTGTCTGTTCCGCAGGACTGAAAAGAACAAGTTGAATTTTATTTAAAAAACTGAATGCTGTACACAGAATGGTAATGGCAGTGGTGATTAGGGATGCTCAATGAGATGCAAATAATTTCTCCTTGCATTCAGATTTCATGTAAATTATACGCTGCCTCTAATTGGTCCAATCAGAATAACTTCCTATCAATTTTTATTCAAGCTGCATAACATTCACATAAAGTCTAAAGCAAGAAGAAATGATTTGCACAATGTGTTGCGCAAACAGAGGGAGACATCTCATCTATGGTTTCCACTTTCATCTTTGTTTTCTTCATCTCTTTCTGTGGAAATTTTAAAGGAATCCTGAAGATTGCTAAAAAAAAGTTTCTTACCTGGGGCTTCTGCCAGCCCCCTGCAGCCGTCTTGTGCCCGCGCATACTGGTACGAGTCTCCATTCCCCTGCCCCGGCTCACTTTATCTTTCGCGGCTTGCCGTCCACTGTGCCTGTGCAGCCCTGGTCCCACGCGTCCTCGTTCGCGCTCCTGTCGCCAGTAGTGTCCTGTGTAGGAGCAGTAGAGATTTTCTCACACTGCGCCTGCGCGGGATGCTCCTAGCTACGGGAGCACGAACAAGGATGCGCGGGCCAGGGCCGTGCAGTGGCCGTCAACTTGAAAGTCAGCAGTGAAGTAACAGCTGCGGCGGTGGACCGGAGGATCTTTGAGTACCAATGCCGGACAGGATGGCTGAAGGGGGTTGGGAGAAGACCCAGGTAAGTGAACTCCCTACACTTTCTAAGCACTAGAGTAATGAGACTGAGTTTTCGATTAGGTGATATTGGGAGTGAGTTTTCTCTTAGGTGATATTTTTTAACTTGTCAATAAATGCCTTTTAAGTCACCAGCAAGCAAGAAAATACTCAAAATAATCTTGTTAGTACTTTTTCACCTACTTTTTGGTATTTTTTTGAGAAGTGCTGGAAAGTTATTTGAAATCAAAGATTAAAAATTATCTCCTACGTGAAAACGTGGGCCTTATTCTCATAAAGGATAGCCTCATTCTTAATAGGAATCTGATTTATTTCCCTACCCTCTAAAGTAGCCACTAGCTTTCATAGATGACAAGATATTATACTTTTGTCCTTCATGGCATTTTGGCTCCCAATGAAAAAGATAAACATTACCGTCTTCTATATGTTAGAAGACTTGTTTTGCCAAAAAATAAAATCTTCTTGACTTGTGACAAAAAATAAAATCTTCTATGAACTCACCATATGCCTAACGGAATACCTTGGGGTGTCTTCTTTGTAAAATGGGGTCACTTGTGGGGTTCCTATACTGCTCTGGCATTTTAGGGGCCCTAAACCATGAGGAGTAGTCTAGAAACCAAATGCCTCAAAATGACCTGTAAAATCCTAAAGGTACTCATTGGACTTTGGGCCCCTTAGCACACCTAGGCTGCAAAAAAGTGCACGCATGTGGTATCGCCGTACTCAGGAGAAGTAGTATGTGTTTTGTGGTGTATTTTTACACATACCCATGCTGGGTAGGAGAAAGATCTCTGTAAATGAAAATTGTTTGATTTTTTTTTTTTTTACACGCAATTGTCCATTTACAGAGATCTTTCTCCCACCCAGCATGGGTATGTGTAAAAATACACCCCAAAACACATTATACTACTTTTCCTGAATACGGCGATACCACATGTGTGACACTTTTTTGCAGCCTAGGTGCGCTAAGGGGCCCAAAGTCCAATGAGTACCTTTAGGATTTCACAGGTCATTTTGAGGCATTTGATTTCCAGACTACTCCTCACGGTTTAGGACCCCTAAAATGCCAGGGCAGTTTAGGAACCCTACAAGTGACCCCATTTTTGAAAGACAACACCCCAAGGTATTCTATTAGGAGTATGGTGAGTTCAAAGAAGATTTTATTTTTTGTCACAAGTTAGCGGTAATTGTTTTGTTTTTTTCACAAAGTGTCATTTTCCACTAACTTGTGACAAAAAATAAAGTCTTCTATGAACTCATCATGGGTAGGTGTGCTAGGTGGGTGATCAGTGGGTGATTAGAGGTGAGAACAGATGTAAATAATGCACTGGGGAGGTGATCGGGGGGGGGGTGGGGGGGGGGTGGGGGGGGGGGGGGGGGGGGGGTTCTGAGGGTGATCTGAGGGTGTGGGCGGGTGTTTGGGTGCCTGCAAGGGGCAGATTAGGGTCTGATGGGGTATCTTCTTTCTAAAATGAGGTAACGTGTGGTGTTCCTATACTGCCCTGGCATTTTAGGGGCCCAAAACCGTGAGGAGTAGTCTGGAAACCAAATGCCTCAAAATGACTGTTCAGGGGTATAAGCATCTGCAAATTTTGATGACAGGTGGTCTATGAGGGGCCGAACAGGGGCCGAACTCTGTGAAACCGGTCATAAGCAGGGTGGCCTCTTAGATGACAGGTTGTATTGGCGCTGAAGTGCAGGATGTTCTCAAATCGTGACCTGGACATGTAACTATTCAGAGGACTAGAGGACATGATCTGCGCATGGTGGAAAAACGTTTTAACCATTTATTTAGGAAAGGGTTCTTTACAGTAAGAGTGATTAAGATGTGGAATGCATTGCCACAGGAGCCTGTTATGGCAAACTCTATACCTGCATTTAAAGGGGGCTTAGATGCTTTCCTTGCGTTGAAAGACATCCATGGCTACAATTACTAGGTAATGCCCAATGATGTTGATCCAGGGATGTTATCTGGTTGCCATCTGGAGTCGGGAAGGAATTTTTTTCCCCTTTGGGGCTAATTGGACCATGCCTTGTAAGGGTTTTTTCGCCTTCCTCTGAATCAACAAGGGTAATGTGAGGGAGTAGGCTGGTGTTGTACTTTGTTCTCTGGTTGAACTCGATAGACGTATGTCTTTTTTCAACCAAAATAACTATGTAACATGGCAGCAGAGAACATGGGCATGTGATGTATTGGGTGCGTAGACCAATAAGACCGCAATACATTCTTTTTGACTAGACCCATGTTAAGGAGAAGGCCCCAAAAAATGTTAAGTTCGGAAACTTGGAGTGGTTTCCACCGAAAAGGCTGGGCATGGTAGCTTCTTGGATTGGCGGTTGCGTATTGTGTGACATAACGGTTGGTCTCAGTCACAATGAAGTCGTAGAGACCAGCAGTGATCAGAAAAAAAAAATTCTGTCACTGCGATGGGGCGGATGAGGGTTTGGCCGGGTGATCAGAAGCCCGCAGGGGGCAGATTAGGGCCTGATCTGATGGATAAGAGTGCTAGGGGGTGACAGGTGGTGACAGGAGGTGATTGATGGGTGTCTCAGGGGGTGATTAGAGGGGAGAATAGATGCAATCAATGCACTGGGGAGGTGATCGGAAGGAGGTTTGAGGGGGATCTGAGGGTTTGGCCGAGTGATCAGGAGCCCACACGGGGCAATTTAGGGCCTGATATGATGGGTAGGTGTGCTAGGTGGGTGATCAGTGGGTGATTAGAGGTGAGAACAGATGTAAATAATGCACTGGGGAGGTGATCGGGGGGGGGGGGGGGTTTGAGGGTGATCTGAGGGTGTGGGCGGGTGTTTGGGTGCCTGCAAGGGGCAGATTAGGGTCTGATGTGATGGGTAGCAGTGACAGGGGGTGATTGATAGGTGATTAGAGGGGAGAATATATGCAAGCAATGCACTGGCGAGGTGATCGGGGGGGGCGGGGGGGTCTGAGGGCGATTTGAGGGTGTGGGTGGGTAAGTCGGTGCCTGCAAGGGGCAGATTAGGGTCTGATCTGATGGATAGCAGTGACGGGGTGATTGATGGGTAATTAATGGGTGATCAGTGGGTGATTAGAGGGGAAAACAGATGTAAACAATGCACTTGGGAGGTGATCTGAGGCCGGGTCTGCGGGCAATCTGAGGGTGTGGGCGTGTGATCAGGTGCCCGCAAGGGGCAGGTTAGGGTCTGTTCTGATGGGTGGCAGTGACATGAGGTGATTGATGAATGATTGACAGGTGATCAGTGGGTGATTACAGGAGAGAATAGATGTATACAGTGCACGGAGGGGGGTCTGGGGAGGATCTGAGGGTATGGGGGGTGATCAGGAGCCCCCAGGGGGCAGTTTAGGACCTAATCTATAGAATAGCGTTGACAGATAGTGACAAGGGGTGATGAGTGATTAAGGGGGTCAGTGGTCCTAGGGGGGGATCAGGGGAGGTCTGAGGGGTGCTGTGGGCGATCAGGGGGCAGGGGGGGCAGGATCAGTGTGTGCTTACTAGGGGGGCTGCCTCCTGCCCTGATGGTCCCATCGATCACTGGGACCACCAGGGCAGGAGGCAGCCTTTATAATACACTTTGTATACATTATAAAGTGTATTATACACTTTGCAGTAGCAGATCGGGGGTTATTAACAACCCCCCCGGCGTTTCTAAATAGCCAGCGGGTTGACGTCGAGGGTGGGCGGAGCGTAATGCCGGCGGATGCGCGCGCATCACTGCGCACAATACCCAGCTAATTAGTCCCCCAGGTGCCGCCGCCTATTGGTGTTACACGGTCCTGGGGGTGCCACTTTGCCTCCGCCGCCAATTGGTAGTGGGCGGTCGGCAAGTGGTTAAATTCACTTCCTGAAGCAAGTCAGAAAGTGAACTCTTTGACCTGGAAAATAATAAATACAATGTATTTATTCTTAAAAACACGAATGCAATCGCTGCACAAAGCGATTTTGTGAGCATCTGCGTTTTTCCTATACCTTCCATTGACGCAAAATTGCCTCAAAAATGGTACAGGCACCGCCTTGCTGAGCCGATCGGAAACTAACCGCTAGGGAATCGTTGCACGAGTGCTTTTAGGGCACTTTTGATAATAGGGCAAAAACGCCCTTAGTGTGAACGAGCCCTCAAGGACACCATAAACTGATAAGATAAACAATTGTATCTATTCTCCCTTTCCTAGAAATGACTTTTTTAGATACCTCCCAGTTGTATTTTATTTTTAAATCTACTTTTTTTTAGTTTTTACGGTTTGTTTCTGCTCAATGACACATTCATTGAAGTATGCCAGAGCTAAAATCTATGAACTATTGACTCTTTTTATCTTTCCCGCTCTCAGAAGCCATTTTCTGCTAGGAAAGTGTTTTATGACTAATTCCTTATCACTGAGGGTTACACTGTAGTCTCACCCAGTCCTGACTACTCAGACTGGAACTGCCACTTACATACCTGATGTTTAAACTCTTTCAGGTACAGAAAGAAAAAAAGGAGCACAGCATAGTTATTAGTGTGCTAGGCACTGTACATATGCATATCTATCTCATCATGTCACATGTTACCCTGGGTATCCTTTAAAAAGGCTGAGCAACAGAAGAACAGACCTGCAAAGGGTCCAGCTTCCATGTATGTTTTTCAATCGTCCAACAGGTAATATAATGCAGCAATATAGTCACACTCTTAAAATCACAATGTTTTTTACTTGATTTAGTTATTCAGAGACCCTATCCTTTTCTCTAGATAGAGTACTGAATTGTGCTTGATTGAAGTATTAATCTTTAAGGCCTCTTTCACAGTGGAACGTTGCGTTTGATGCGACGTTAAAGTCGCACAAGGTGCCCCTAACTCAGTGCATGTAGGTTATGAAATTGGACGTTATTTTGCACTGCATTATGTGTCTCTCGGTGCGCTGTTTTCGTCGCATAGTGATGGAACGAAACCGGTGCATGCGTTACATATAAAAAAAACAAAAAAACCTTACTGAGCATGTGCAAAACACGTAACGCAGCAAATGTATTGCTAAACGCACAGCATGCAGCACTTTCTAAATATTGCTACACATTACACACAATGCAAAGTGTGCACTGTGAATGTCGCACAGACTTTGTATTGCTGTGCGTTAGTCTGTGTTATAATGTTTTATAATGTGCGACTTTAACGTCACGCTGTGAAAGAGGCCTTAAAGGACCACTATCGTGAAAAAAAATTAAATTTACAATACATGGAAACACATACAAATACATTTCTTCCAGTGTAAAATGAGCCATACATTACTTTTCTCCTATGTTGCTGTTACAGTAGGTAGTAGAAATCTGACAGAACAGACAGGTTTTGGGCTTGTCCATCTCTTCATGGGGGATTCTCAGCTTGGTGTTTATGCTTTATAAAGATACTCTCTGAAAAGGATTTATACAGAGATTCTGGCCAGCCTCCATGCTCGCTGCACACTTTTTTTGGAAGTTGAACGGAGCAACCGCCATTCGCTAAGTGTGTTTGAAAATAACAAAAACCTTGAGAATTCCCTTTGAGGCGTTGGGCTATTTCAAAACCTATTGGATCTGTCAGAATTCTATTCCCTACTGTAAGTGACAGCAACATAGGAGAAAAGTCATCTATGTCTTATTTTACTCTGGAAGAAATGTACTTCGTATTCGTATGCGTTTATTTATTTATTTAAAAGTTAGATTTTTGTGATAGTGGTCCTTTAAGGTGTCCACCAATTAAAAAAAAAACAAAAAAAAAACAGAACAAATTGGTTAGTAGACAAAAGCCCACAGAGCTAAATTTGCTTTTAAGATTTGGAAAGACCTATGCTGAGTCCCCTGGTGGTAGGAGGCAAAGGTAAGAAGATGAGGAGTGGTACACACCTTCCCGTATCGATCGGGTGCAGAACCAGGGATGTAAAGCAATACCCTATACAGTCCATTAAGTCCAAAGGATTGGTTCGCACACCAGCTTCTCAATGAGCAAAGCGTAGTTTATTTTTCCATGATGTGTCAAACACTGTAAATGACAGTAGTTTCGGGGCCACATAGGGTCCCCTTCTACCGAAAAGTGCACTTTTCTGAAGAAGGGGACCTTATGTGGCCCCGAAACAATTGCCATTTATAGTGTTTGACACAGCATGGAAAAAAATAAACTACGCTTTGCTCATTGAGAAGCTGGTGTGCGAACCAATCCTTTGGACTTACTGGTGGGAGGAGGACGACAGGACATGAAGCAGATCAAAGTGTTTTGCTCATCCTCCAGTAACTCCAGGTTTGTGACAAACATCTCTCGGTTAGACTACCTTATATTGATGGCCCAGCTAAACTTTCTTGGTTATTGTCAAAATCTGTGTGCAGAGATTTCAAACAACATGCCACAAAAATAACTGCAGCTCTTTATAAAACTCATCCGCTTACCGTGAGGAGAAAGATAAGCCCTGAGAGAGGGGGACAGGTGGTGTTCATTAAGGGTCATGTCAGAAAGATTGATTTGTTACATTAAGGAGAACTTGGGAGTCTTGCTTCACTGACCCTGCTACATTAATGGGACTGCTGCTTACACTAATAAGCTACACTGCCTACACAATTCTTGCCGGCCTTTTTATTTTTTACGCTGTGCGTACACCTCGCTTCCCCAATACCCATAACTATTTTATGAGATGCATCTTCTGTCTATGGGTGCTGCAGAAATGTCATAGAAATCTGACATTCGGAAGAGTGAACGGACAACATGCCTCATGTTCAGCAACGTGTTCATGTTTATTGGATATCCCACCTCTGGCTTGATATAATTCTCAAAGTAAACCCGAGATGAAAATAAATGATAAACAATTGGATCTGTCCTCCAACTCCTAAAATGACCTTTTTAGATATCTCAATGCTTTATTTTATGTATAAACTTTTATAAAACAGATTTAAAGGGAACCTAAACTGAGAAGGATATGGATTTTTCCTTTTAAAATATCAGTTGCCTGACTCTCCTGCTGATCCCGTGTTTCTAATACTTTCAGCCACAGCCCCTCAACAAGCATGCAGCCCAGGTGCTCTGACTGAAGTCAGACTGGATTAGCGGCATGCTTGTTTCATGTGTGTGATTCAGCCACTGCTGCAGCCAAAGGTCAGCAGGACTGCCAGGCAACTGGTATTGTTTAAAAGGAAACATTCATATTCCTCCCTGTTAGGATTCCCTTTGGGGCCCTTTTCCACCAGCGTGTTTGCGCTGGCTGAATCGCAAAAACGCAAACCGCTAGCGATTTTACAATCGCTACGGTTTGCTTTTTAACATAGGAATCGCGGTAGGTCATTTCCACTACCGCGATTCGTTTTTGCCGGGAACGCGAACGCGCAGCGGAGCGATAATTGCCGCGATTTTGCTATGCAGTGCATAGCAAAATCGCGGCCGCGAACGTCGGGGAATCGCCGGTAATTGCGATTCAGCAATCGCTATCGCTCAGCGTGAACGCTAGCGATTGCTAGTGGAAAAGGGCCCTTAATGTTTATAGTCTCTATTGAACGGCAGTGTCTCAGGAGTCCTAGAGTCAAAATACATGAAGTATTTACCTTTGTATCTTTCCTGTGCAGTCAGATGCCCAGTTATCTGCTTAGGAAAGTGTTCTATAGCTGTAATTTATCAGTGAGCCGGACTGGGTCCAGACTGCAGAAAAACTGTCAGTTCCATAGCTGAATATTGACAATTTCAGGCAGGAAAAAAAAAAGAAAAGGAGCACAGAATACATGTCTGTATGCTTGCCACTGAACATACACATCTGTCTCATCGTGTCACATCTCATGTACACTTTAAAGCAGAGAATGGATTGATGTTCTGTTGTGTCCAGCAAACTTGCTTTCATTGACTGAGGCAAATCATTCAATGCGCTTTGAGTCCTATGGGAGAAAAGCGCTTTACAAATGTTATTGTATTGTATTATTGTATAATGCACAGAAGTACAGTGAAGAGAGTTGTGTGGGTACTGTAATGCTTGAGCAGCAATCCAGTATCAGTGCTTGTGTGGTGGGGAGGGGGCAGGGGATTTGAATACAAAGGAGGAGAATGAATGGAGTGTTCCTGGCACATGGTGAGGTAAAGCTTTCTGCAAATTCCCTGAGGAATTTTCATAAACCATCCCGTAGTATACTAGTATCTGCGTATAAGGGTGAGAAACAGAAAAAACAGCACTGTCAAAGAAGACTCACACTTTTCACTCATTTATAAGACATAATTACCGCACTGATTATTTTTTTCTGTGTTTAGCCTCACTTTAAAAATTAATAATAATAATAATTATGCACACTATGTCTGTATTGAAATATAGATAGTCCCCAGTTAACGAATGAGATAGGGACTGTAGGTTCATTCTTAAAGGGGAACTTCAGCCTAAACCAACATACTGTCATTAAGTTACATTAGTTATGGTAATTAAAATAGATAGGTAATATAATCTCTTACCCACCCTGTTTTAAAAGAACAGGCAAATGTTTGTGGTTTCATGGGGGCAGCAATCTTTTTGTTTGAAAGGAGGTGACAGGGAGCATGAGACACAGTTCGTATTGTCATGTGTCCTGATCACCCCTCCCAGCTGCGCGCGCTAGGCAACGAGAACAACATCAGAAATCCCATCATGCTTTGCACAGCATCAGAGGAAAAATGCCTGGGCTGATTTCTTTGATAGGGCTGAGCTTAGCTTCTTTGCAGCTAAAAATGAGGCTTGGGTAAGAAAAACAAAGTTCTGATGCTGTGAAACTGTTAAAGAAACACTAAGCCTTTTCAGTGCTGCTGAGTAGATTTTTAGTCTAGAGATTCAATGTAACCTGAATCTGTCCATGAGTCAAAAATGCTGTGCCATCTATATTCCCTGTACCCCCAATGTGTCACCTCTGTCCCACCTAATATACTACAGTAAAATGTTACTTTACCAGTTTAAAAAACATTTTTTCTTTTGAATTTTTTTAAAATGTATTTTCTCAAAAACTAAAAGGTATTTAAAAAAAAAAAATTTATCATTTGTTCTCACTGAATCAAATTTCACATTTTTGGGTCATTCTTATCAGCGGGTCATTCATAAGTCAGATGTTAGTAAGTCGGGGAGTATCTGTAAACAATGAAAATCTCCTAGTGACCCTTTTCAGATTAACATGGTGGTAATCAGAGTAGCTCTCCTGCTTTTAAAGTGGTTATACATGGTTTGCGGGAGTTTTATTTTTATTTAGTTTTTTTTTAAACAATTGATTACATAGATCAATTAAATAGTTTTCTACGATGCCCATCCGGCATTTATCACATTTTCTACAGAACTGTTTGAGATCCATTGATTAAAAGAAACATTTTGTTCCATTTTTCTATACAATCAAAAAGAGGGACACCGAGAGTCCAATATAATGTAGTAGTCACTGGTAAATAAAGGTGTGTGGGTAAAGAGTATGTGTAGTATACTCACAAATCAGGGTTACCATCTAGGCAACCATTGTAAATGCAGGTGGGGAGATTAGACCTGTCCCCACTCAGGATTAAGAAGTCACACTCTGTAGAGCAAGGAAAAAAGCGACAACACCCCTCCAACATGGGTGGATATGTATGACGTATTATGGATACAGAGGCGCCAGAAGGATAAAAAGATCTAAAACGTTTAAAATGAGGAGGTAGTGGTGGACTTACCTCCTCCGGACAGACACAAGAAAATGACGATCAATTTTCAGCTAAATAATTTATTTACATACTCCAATAAAATACAACCCATTTTGTGGGAGTGACCCGCTTCATAAGATGGAGCAATAAGATGGAGCATATACAAAAACAGGTCTGGTACTATGCCAAGCCCCTCTAGCATAGTACCAGACCTGTTTTGTATGTGTTCCATCTTATTGCCTGAGGAAGCGGGTCACTCCCACGAAACACGTTGTATTTTATTGGAGTATGTAAATAAATTGTTTTGCTGAAAATTGATCGGCATTTTCTTGTGTCTGCCCGAAGGAGGTAATTCCACCTCTACCTCCTCATTTTTAAATGTTTTAGATCTTTTTATCCTGCTGGTACCGCTGTATCCATACTATGTTATTTCTATACAATCGTTCATTTCAGGAATCCTCCACATTGCCAGCAATAGGGGACAAAAGGCAGTAGGTGGTATTTATAAAAACGAAATAATCTAAAAACTGGTCAGCTTCTGTATTTTTACATATTGGCCTCAATTCTGGTAGGCTTAGCTTCCGTTTTACCACATGCAAGGTATTTTAGTCATAATTTACCACATGCGGTAAATTAGGTCATAAATTGTGCGTTATTTTGCAATATTTTACTGATTGGTTTTACTGGCCTGTACCTGGCAGTAAAGTCAATTTTGTTAGCATTTTGCAATTTTTAATGGAGTTCCTAATCTGCGTAGGTAATAGAAACGAATAATAAAACTCTAAATATTTACGGTTTTTGTTAATAGGGGATGCCTAAAAAATATACTCTCCATAGGTTGCTACATAATCAAATACACCTCCCCCCCCCCCCCCCCCCCCCCCCCCCCAGAAAAAAACACCTTCCAAAGACTATCCTAACTTATGGAAGACTGTTAGACAATTATTTACCGCATGCTTACCGCTGAAATAGCGCACATTTTACTGCACTGTTTGCATTTTCCGCCGCATGTTTTAAAACATCTTCGGAAATTTAGAAAAATCAGGATTGCTAAAAAAAAAAAATGGAAAATACCGATTGCCGTATTTTACTGGCAAAAAAATATTTACCACACATAGCTACCAGAATTGAGGCCATTTTTGTATGCAGTGTTTTCTCAAAATGTGTAATTGTGTATTTGTTACGCCAATCTGAGGTAAATAATTGGCAAAGTTGTGTATTTTTCATAAGTGCATAAATTGCTCAATTTTCTGCCCACTCTAGTTTTACAATCCCACATGTTTCTGTACGTCTTTCAGTGATTGGCCTATGCTGAGATTTCCCTGCATGCCCTAGCGTTAATTTCTAGGCTCTGTATGGCCGTATACAGTGTAGTACACTGCCCTTTGCAATGAACCACAGCAAAGAGGAACCTTTTACTGCTGATATGAATACATTCCTTCATCATTCTTTAATACATCCCTGTTATTCCTGATACAGTCTATTGCTTGTAATCGTTTAGCATCTGCAGTGAATCACAAATGTGTTGCTACAATAGTTAGCGCTCAGAAACTGAGATAACGGTTCAGGGTTGAAGTAAATGTGAATATTTGTATTAAATGTGTTCTCACAGGCTGCATTCTTCATGATAATTGCTGTTTTAGCCCTAGGTACAGAAATCGAGCAAGACCTCAGAAGCTTGTGACCTCATGGGTCAGTTCAGTAGCCGCTGTCTCCTAGGAGTTCACAAACAGAGATGTCAGCTGCATGACCTGGCTGGTCATGTGGCCTCCATCCCTAGGCTGTAAGCTGGGGAACTTCCTATTAACTCTTTCTCTATTATTGTGATGTGTAGTGGTTGCATTGTATGCTGCCAGAGACGTGTCGCTGCATCAGAATAGTTTTTCTCTGCTTTTTCATCTTTTTTTTTTTATTTATTGGAAAGATTTTGAACACTGAAAAGCCGCCTATTTAGTTTGGCATTTATAACGACGTTTTTTTTTTCCCTGTAGCACATCGCTAGGTACTGATCTGAGACAAATTTATGCTCTATGGGGCCTACGGGAGAAAAGCCCTGTTTGTTTGTTTGTTGTTGAATGTATGAACATTCACAAGAAACATAACTGGATATAATTTAATGATTAAAATGGCTTATATTTTACAGTATTCATTTATACAATATTTAGTCAGTGTTTGCCCTATGGAAAATCTTTCTACTGCCTGATTTACGTTTTTAAATTTACCTAGGCTAAAGGATGCCACACAGCATACAATTAAAAGATCCAGTTTTGCAAAAATCCCTTAAATACAATAATACAATAATACAAAAACATTTGTAAAGCGCTTTTCTCCGATAGGACTCAAAGCGCATAGATGTGTCTCAGATTAATACAGGGTTGCAGGCTGGGTTGTGTTACAGAGGAGATAGTCAGATGTTCATGAATGACAGACTAAAGAGGTAGGTTTTCAGTTTAGACTTAAAGGGACACTTAAGTCAAACAAAAAAAATGAGTTTTACTCACCTGGGGCTTCCAATAGCCCCCTGCAGCTGTCCGGTGCCCTCGCCGTCTCCCTCCGATCCTCCTGGCCCCGCCGGCAGCCACTTCCTGTTTCGGTGACAGGAGCTGACAGGCTGGGTACACGAGTGATTCTTTGCGTTCCTGGCCACAATAGCGCCATCTATGCTGCTATAGCATATATCATATACCATATAGCAGCATAGAGGGTGCTAATGTGTCTGGGAACGCGAAGAATCATTCGCGTCCCCAGCCTGTCAGCTCCTGTCACCGAAACAGGAAGTGGCTGCCGGCGGGGCCAGGAGGATCGGAGGGAGACAGCGAGGGCACCGCACAGCTGCAGGGGGCTATTGGAAGCCCCAGGTGAGTAAAACTCATTTTGTTTGTTTGACTTAAGTGTCCCTTTAAATGCTTCCAGGGATAGAGCTGTCCTGATTGGGTGTTGCAGGGAGTTCCAAAGTGTAGGGGCAGCATGACAAAAGGCTCTGTCTCCAAAGGTTTTGAGGTGGACTCTGGGGGTGACCATGGTGTTGCGTCCTTTTGATCTAAGATTGTGGGGGGTGTGATGCAGTTGCAACAAGTCCTTCAGGTATCCAGAGCCCAGATTGTGCAATGATTTGAATGTCAGTAAGCCAATCTTAAACAGAATTCTCCATTTTATCGGTAGCCAGTGGAGTGAGCTCAGGGTTGGTGTTATGTGGCAATGGCGGGGTTGGCTCGTTAACAGCCTTGCGGCGGCATTCTGTACTAATTGCAGGCGGCGTAAGTCTTTCTTATGCAGGCCTGTGTAGAGGGCATTGCAGTAGTCTAACCTTGATGTGACGAAGGCATGGACTAGGGTTGGAAGATCCTCTGAAGGAATTAGGTGTTTAATCTTTGCAATATTCCTTAGATGAGAGAAGGAATGTTTCACAACAGCTGAGATTTGATTCCTGAAGCTTAATTTCCTATCAATCAGTACTCCCAGACTGCGCACACAGTCTGAGTTTTTCAGGTCTGAGCTCCCTATCCTTAGCGGTGTTGGTTGAGACTGGGGCTGCTTTGCTGTTGAGCCCTGGCCCTCTATAACAAAATACAATTGGTTGTACCGAAAATTTAAAGGTTTTTATTCATTCAAGAAATCTGATAGATATTTCCCATTTTTATTTGATATAAGAGTGGGAGTGTTGTATTTTCCTGATCAATTTACGGTATACACTCACGTATAATCCGAGGTACCCACTTTTCCCTCAGAAACCAGTAAAGAGTGATTGGCTCACGTATAATCCCCTCCCCAGTATAGCCCCCTCCTCAGTAGCTATATCTGCCCCCAGTACAAGTCATCCCCTCTCCCCATAGCCAGATGTGCCCCAAGGATGATACAGCTGCGTCTCAAGACGCCACTAGAGGGCATTATAGACATGAGACACAGCAATTATACGCGAGTATATACAGTATATGAAAATTGAATGGTGTGTGGTATATTGACATTTTCTTGGTGTATAAACCCAATCAATTTTCTCTAAGTTTTCAATTATTTTTATGATAATTAAGCAAAAATATAACACACGGGGGTGTGTGTGTGTGTGTGTGTGTGTGGTACACTGGTCAGATTTTGGAATTCCTACAATCAGTCAGAAAAATTGATTGCAATTCTTGAACTGAAAAGATATTTTTAAAAAAATGTATGTTGTGTAGCCACCTTTTAAACTTTATCGGTTGCTCTCAGTTATAACTGAAAGGACAACTGATTTTCAAAGTAATGTCCATGTTTTGACTCATTTCCCACTATACACATTTATACTGCAAGTTTTTTCACAATGCTCTGCCATGGAGGAAAAAAAAAACCCTACATACTAACGCATACCAATGCATTAAGTGTAAAAGGGCCCTAATTGTACTGGGAGGGCGGGGTCACATACCATTATATACAGAAATATATACATATATAGGAAGTGTTTCTGATGCTGAAAAAAGGATAATTAACGTAAAACCAGGTAGTCTTAAAATTGCACTCAACTATAGGAAACAAGAAGCAGAGATTTAGGGTGTAACAGCACACTTTTGCAGTACCATAGAGAGCAATGTAAATTGTGGCTGTGGTGTGCTGGGGGGGGGGGGGGGGGGGTAGTTATGGGATGGACACTTGACTAGCATACAGCCAGGCGCACGCAATGGTTGTGAGTTAGGCTACATTGCACTCGGTGTCACTAGGGGTGTGTGGTAGGGCCGGACCGCACTAGGTATTACCAACAGAGGGGGGTGACACTAAGCTCCAGGCTAAGGGAGAGTGAAGTAGGCTATGTAAACACAGGCCAGGCTAGTGCCTGAGGTACTTCTCCCTCCTGCTTTTTTCCCTTCTGGCTGCTCCCTGTTGAGCTGATAACCGAGTTCAAATGCCACCAGGGCCACATGGTGATCATTTTAACATCCCATTATAACAAGCACAGTTACTACCTGTTGAGGTTGGAACTACATGGGGTAAGAGGGGGTGGCACCATGAGTTCCCACACTGGGTGACACCAACCCTAGTGACTCCTCTGATTTGTAGTCACACATATAGCAGGAGGGGCTACGCATGGAATGGTAATTAGTAGTAGGGGCAGTTTACAGAATGGCAATTAGTTTGGCTTCACTGCAGCTGAACTAATATAGGAGTATGGACAGTAATTAGATTGTGAATTCAGCTACACTGTAGTCAAACTCACATAGCGGCAGGGTCGGAGGGTTAGGGTGAGAGAATAGGAATGGGTTTAACTTTAATTTTGCCAAGCCCCATGGGTTAGGTTAGTGTTAGTCATGGAGAAGGGAAAGTTAGTGTTAGGTGTTAGGGGGGTTAGTGTGAGGAAGAGAGAAAGTTTACATATTACCAATGTTGAATATTAGTAATATCTCGTGACAGATTTCACCTGCAATCATTATAGATGGATGCCTACTGTATGTCATTGCGGTGCCTCTTTGAATTATGCTTGGATAGGCAACTGATTTCTGATTACTACATATGTTTCTTGATAATAAATAATCCGTACATTTGTATAGCTCATTTCTCCTGTTGGACTCAAAGCACTCAAGAGCTGCATCCAGTGGGTCACACTCTAGAGACCACCCTGCAGTGTTAGGGAATCTTGCCTTGCACTCCTTACTGAATAGGTACTGACCCTAGCCAGGATTTGAACCCTGGTCTCCCATGTCAAAGGCAGTGCCTTTAACCAGTACATGACGTTTAGTTGCTGAGTCATGTAGGTTTTTATGGTAAACACTCCCCCACCCCCACTTACATGCCAGATGCACTTGAATGTTTACTGATATAGGTGATGCACCTATATATTTTTCTGTCCGCATACCTGTGAGGTCTGCTGGCCATATAGACATTCCTATGTACTGTTTATTGGCACTTCGGTATAGATTACACATGTATATTATATTTGTGTAGCTTGTTCTGATACATGTTATACTTTTTTATTTACAGTGAGCACCTTTTACATTTGGAGCCCTTGTTCTACAACTGGAGCTCTCGTACTGAGGCCTCTGTAGCTAGCTTGAAGTCATAATACCTCTCCTATTTCATTGTTGGTTTTAATGACTTTAATTTCTACATTGCATTTGGCTAGGATAATGTTTTGATAATATTCTTCCGTAATGCGTGACTGGTTGGCTACAGCTGGTAAGTGTAGGATGGCTTTTCTGGATCAAGAGAAATATTTTTCCATTTTTTTTTGTCATATTTCTATGACCTCCTTTGCACAGAAATGATCCTTCTTTTCCAGCGTGTAGAATTTTGGAGCTAAAATAGACAACTGATTCATCCATTCCAAAATCTCTCAGCAGTTGGCTGATTCAATATAACAAGTATATTCTGTGGAACTGCTATCACCAGGCATGCATCGGTTATTTTCCACTTCCTAATACATTCTACCTGTCAGGTTTCCATATTTATCTTCACCTTTATTGAGGCCTCTTATTTGGTGTTTAAATATTTGATTGTTTTTGTTTTTCTTATTTTTATCTACCATATAAATATGGCTTAAAGAGGAACTGTAATCAAAGTAGCATAGTTACTAAAATATTAATTTATAAATGATTTAATCAGTAGTTCCCATTGTAAAATCTTTCCTCTGGGGACATCTTAAAGGATACCCGAGGTGACATGTGACGTGATATAGACATAGACGTTGATGTACAGTGCCTAGCACACAAATAACTATGCTGTGTTCCTTTTTTTTTCTTTCTCTGCCTGAAAGAGTTAAACATCATCTATGTAAGTGGCAGTTCCTGTCTGGGCCAGGACTGGGTCAGACTACAGCGTGACCCTCCCTGATAAGAAATTCCAACTATAAAACACTTTCAGAGCGAAAAGTGGCTCCTGAGAGCAGGAAAGAGATAAAGAGTCAATAGTTCATAGATTTTAGCTCTGCCACACTTCAATGAATGTGTCATTGAGCAAAAACAATAAAACAGTAAAAACTTAATAAGTAGATTTTAAATATAAAATAAAACTGTGGGATATCTTAAAACTTCTTTTTTTAGGAGACGGAAGAGGAGAGGAGAAGGATAGATACAATTGATTGTTTATTTCATTACTTTATTTTCACCTTGGGTGTCCTTTAAGTGCTGGCAACCTACTTTGCTGAGGAATAGTTGGGTGTTATGAGTTCTAAATTTAATACAAAAAAACCTCTGGTCTCCCAGAACACTCTGGGAGAAGAAGGGTGCATAACTAATCAGCCTAAGCTTGCTGAGGGGGTGGGGCTACATACCGGTATACAGCAATATAAAGTTATAAGAAGTGTTTCTGATGCTGAAACCAGGAAAATGACCGCAAAGTGGGTATCCTGATTAACTTTCTGCATTTTACTGTATGTTGTTACAGTTTCTCTTTAATCTGCCGTAATTAAAATTGAGGAAAAAATCATTCAATGCTTTTATATTTCTCTGACCTTTTGTTCCAGATAAGGCCTTATACGTGCCATATATTGTAACTATTAAGAAACCTGTAGTCCTTTAATTCTAGAAAAATGAGAACAAACCGCTCCAATACAACAATAGTTCATCTGTCATAGTATCTTGTAGGGTGATTTTACAGTAAATGATTTGCAGTGGGCTTTGACACAACTTACAACTGATGTGCAGTGCATGAGTAGGAATTTTCCTTGTTTGCCTATGGGACAGATTACAGCTATGCGTTTTATCTGAAAACTTTTTCACAACACACTTTTGCATTCCTTTTTTTTTTTTTTTTTTTTTTTTTTTTTTTTTTACTATTGTGGACTCAGTACATACAAAAGCACATGACAATGCACAGCAACTAAAAGAAAAAGGGCAGAACAGCTAGTTAAGGCCCGAGACACACTGCAGAGCGCTTTGTGATCCGCCAGCGCTGTCTGTCTTTTAAAAAAAAAAAAACACTGTTTGACTTTGTGGCAAAATCACTGCGATCACATTTTTTTTTGAAAAATTGCAATTGCATCGATTTTGCTGTGATTTTTATGCAAGTCAATGGGAGCATTTTTTTAAAAACTCAAATGCAGCGCTGATGGATCAAAAAGCGCTCTGTAGCGTGTCTCAGGCCTTAAATGTATTCATTTTTATCTGCTGGTAGTGTAAACCTCGATGAACAGAATATTTGAAATTGTAAGGCAAGTTAAAGAGGAGCTGTCAGCCATACCATATCAGAAAAAAACACATATATAAGTAGATAAATACTTGCTCTACTTACCAGGGCTGTGTAGTCGGAGTCGGGGCAATTTTAGGTGCCTGGAGTCGGAGTCGGGGAAAAATGCACCGACTCCGACTCCTAATGAATTTAAACTGTAATTAAAATAGAAAATATGATAAAATGTTCTATTTCTCAGATAATAGTCATCATAAATAAATTATACATACAGTAATAGCTGTGCTTAGTCCACAAAAATGAAATAGACCAATCAAATTGAGTTACTTGTGCTGCTTCAATAAAGCAGTCCCCGTATTTTTACAGTCAGCTATACACATCTGATTGTGACTGTATATATGATGTGTACACAGGAATCTCTTATATATACGAAATAACATCTATGCGCTGTAAGTATAAAGCCTGATGTGTAGCCGTGTCACTAATAGAGATGGTCAATGAGATGGAAATAATTCTGCGTTGATTCTGATTTATGCAAATGTACTCATGAAATCAAATAACACTTTGCTCTTGAAATCAAATAATTTAATATGTTGTTAAAATTTGGTTTTGGTGACTACGAATTAAATGGTACCTGAGAAGGATGAAAAGAAAAGCTTTATACATACCTGGGGCTTCTTCCAGCCCGCTTCAGGCTAATCAGTCCCTCGCTGTCCACCTCCACCACCTGGATCTTCTGCTATGAGTCCTGGTAATTCAGCCAGTCAGCGCAGTCCGGCCGCATGCCCCTTCCACAGCCAGGAGCATTCTGCACCTGCGCAATAGTGCTGCGCAAGTGTAGTACGCTCCCGGCGGCGGAGTGTGTGCATGCGCACTACGCCAGACTGGCTCAAGTACCTGGACTCATAGCAGAGGACTCATAGGAGGACAGCGAAGGACTGATTAGCCTGAAGGGGGCTGGAGGAAGCCCCAGGTATGTATAAAACTTTAATTTCATCTGTCTCAGGTTTACTTTGTTACACAGTAGTACTATACTCTACATATGCACTCTCCACAGAGCTGCAGGGAATCCACTGAGAATGTTGTGCACATTGAACACAGAGGTGTTGTCTATCACCCATAAACCTGGTTCAGATTGTGCATGAAGAATGTGTAATAGAGGAAGAATCACCTCATTCCCCTGCAGATTACCTGCACATCATTCTTACATGTACCCACAGTCACAATGCCTAGGGCCTGATCCATGTTCAGATTGTACATGAAGAATGTGTAATAGAGGAAGAATCACCTCATTCCCCTGCAGAGTACCTGCACATCATTCTTACATGTACCCACAGTTACAATGCCTAGGGCCTGATAGATGTACTTTGTTCCGGCCTGTACCTTTTACAAGTACTTTTACCAAGGACTAGTTTTAGTCTATGACTAAAGGGAATAAATATGGCAGTCTCCATATCCTTCTCACTTCAGTTGGCTTTTAAAATTCCTAAGCGTTGGCAGTTAAGAGACTAATCTTATGTTACATACTTTCAATCAACAAGATTGTATTATGCAAATTAGAGGAGTCGGAGTCGAGGAGTCTGAGTCGGAGTCGGTGGATTTTTGTACCGACTCCACAGCCCTGCTACTTGCATAACATATGTATTGCACTGTCCACATTTTGATTTTAGCGATTTTTCTATAATAAAAAGAGAAAATCCTTCTTAGGATTTTCCATTTTAACTGTGTCTGTGTTGAAGTCAATCCTGATGTCATTTCCTCCCTTACTCTCCTCTGCCTGATTGTGTATGCATTGCCCACCCTCCTCCCAGCCTTCAGACACTCCCACCCAGCTCTGAGTGATTTTCTCAGCTTCTCTGGCCAATCAAAGAGGAACAGAGGCGTGGTAGGGGAAAATGGTAGGGAAAGAGGCTTCAGCCAATTAGGCTGCATTAATTATGTCTGAGGGGAAAAGGGGAGGAAAGTAAGGAAGAAAAAAAGAAAACCCAGCATGCCCTGCAACCTCCTTTGTGCGGCAGATATACAAAATAAGAGCCAGGGAAACTGGGGAACGTTTTATGGATAAGAAAAGTAAGAGTGATTTATAACTTTTGAATTGCCTGGTTAGCATCCTTATTACTTGTTTACCAGAGAAAAATAAAGAATATATTTTTGATTTTATGTCCGACAGTTACACTTTAACCACTTGCCGACCAGGGGAATTTTCACTGATCGGTGCTGCGTGGGCTCTACAGCCCGCAGCACCGATCAGGAGTGCAGTAGGGCGATCAGACTACCCCCCTTTTTTCCCCACTAGGGGGATGTCCTGCTGGGGGGGTCTGATCGCCGCCGGCCATTAGTGGGTAGCGGGGGGGGCTCCTCAAAGCCCCCCTCCGCAGCGTTTTGTGCGCTCCCTCCCTCCCCTTACCTGCCTCTCCCTTCCTGGGCTGCGCAGGACGGATATCCGTCCTGCGCATTGTGGGATAGGCTTCAGCCTATCATATGCCGGCGATCCCCGGCCAATCAGAGGCCGGGGATCGCCGATCTGCCTTACGGCGCTGCTGCGCAGCAGCGCCGTATCATGTAAACAGCGGGGATTTCTTCCCCGCCTGTTTACATTTTTGCAACTGAGCGCTAGTCTTGAGATTTCACTAGTTCTCCGGCTGTTCACGGAGACACCCTCCGTGAACTGACATGGAAAGGCCGCTCGATCGAGCGGCCGTTTCCATGGTAACCTGCAGACGACCAGTTTACGCCAATCGGCGTTAGCTGGTCGTCAAGAGGTTAAAATGGTAAGGACAAACAGTAGTAGGACTCTTAAGCTGGCCATACACTGGTCAATGTGGCCATCAGATTGGTCCCTCTCAGATCATTATCTGATCACAGAGGGATCTTGCGGTTTGACACTCTCTCTATACACAGCACACAGATTTTTAATAGATTTAAGCATGAAGTTTCCTTCCATGTCTTCTCTCCAGCCACTGGAGCTTCTCCCTGTCTCTTCACACCTGGGGAGCATGTGACTAAACTCTAGAGGCCAAACGCGCTAGGGGCACTGTGGCACGTACCTTGCGTGAACATTAGAGGCCTGCAGTATATGGCCTCTTTAGTGTTTGACACATGACACACCGCTTCCCAAGAGTGAAGAGACAGGGGAAGCTCTGGCAGTGGTAAAAAGACATGAAAGGAAGCAGTCGCTGGCGGATCGGTGAGAGTAGCTGTGCTGGGCTAGTTCGGAAACCGTTTGCGGCATCGATTTCTAGAAGATTCAATCAAATATTCACATCAATCAGCTATTAATGAAAGATAGAGTAGATAGAGAAAGACAAGTGTATTGCCACTTTTTACCTAATATTTTATTGTATAACCTATAGAGGCAATCACTGCAAGCAAGCGATTCCTGAAGCTCTCTAGGAGAGTGCTTTTAGCTCTGTGTTTTTAGTCATTATCCGTTGGCAGAGCCCTGACCTGCAAATGCAGCAGAACTTTCTGACACTGGGAGTTATGGTATGCAACTGAGCGCTAGTCTTGAGATTTCACTAGTTCTTGTATAGACTTGAGGTTTGTGCCAGACACAGCAAAGCTGTTCCAAAAAGTAACAGTGTCCTCCATGTTTCCCAATTGGTATGGAGTTCTTTCTTTGAACAATCAATCTCTGGACATAGAGCTGATATAAGTTGCCAAAAGCTTCAGTTTTGCTTCATATCTGCCTCTACAATCCCCTTCCAGCTATTGTTGCGGTCTTATACCGCCCACCGTCGAGCTCCACACCACAATTTCTCAACAACCTTGCCTCCTGGTTCCCACACATCCTCTCCTCTGACCTCTCCACCATCATCTTCGGGGATTTCAATATTCCCATCGATGAACCCAACAACTCTGTCGTGACCTGGCTACTCACCATAGTCAACTTCCTTAGGCCTAGTACAACACACCAACTCCCCCACCCACACTGCAGGTCACACTCTCGACCTTATATTCACTAAATCCACCACTATTACAGTACTTGACATCACACCATTCTCACCCTCAGACCATCACCTTCTCCCCTTCAACCTCCTCATGGAAGGCACCTCCAAACTAGTTGATGGCAGCTTTCCCAATGTTCCGTGGCAACCGCCCCCCCTAGCCCCCAGCCCTGGCGCACTACCCATACTCGCAACCTCCAGAGAGTAACACGCGCCACTAAACGGAACTGGAGGAAAAATCGACTTAACCAGGATTTACTACAGTACAAAACTAACCTGCTGCAGTTCCACACTGCCCTTGCTGATGCGAAGCAGGAATACTTCACCAAGCTCATCGGAGCACAAGCTTCCAACCCCTGGCGTCTTTTTTGCCACTTTCAACTCCCTGCTTAAACCCACCCTCCATTTCCTCCCTCTCTGCCACAGATTTAGCCACCCACTTCACCAACAAAATTGTCTCCATCCGTCAGGAAATATCCAATCTTCACCTCCCACCCCCTCCCATCCAGCTTCTCCTCCACCCTATCCTTCCCTCACCTTCTTCACTCTTGCTACTATTGAGGAAGTCAACCACCTACTGCAGACTTGCCATACCACTACCTCCCCCCTTGACCCCATCCCTTCTGAATTACTCCAGCCTCACTTTATGGGTTTGGCCCCAGTCCTCACTACCCTGTTAAACCTCTCCCTATCCACAGGCACCTTCCCCTCAGACTTCAAGCAGGCCACTGTACTACCCCTGCTCAAGAAACCCTCCCTCGACCCCTCACTACCCTTCAACTACCGCCCTTTCTCCCTCCTCCTTTTTGCCTCAAAACTCCTTGAGAGTCTGGTTCACAAATGCCTAACCCAGTTCCTCAGTGCTAACTCACTGCTAGACCCACTGCAGTGGCTTTTGACAAAGTAGACCATCTGCAAGATCTGCCCTTTCCTGACCTCTGCCACCACCAAACTCCTCATGCATGCCCTCATAATTTCCCACCTTGACTGCTGCAATGCCCTTCTGTCTGGTCTCCCTCGTGATATCATGACAAGCACAGTCTTTACTGCGCATGCCCTGGAAAATTCCATGTTCCCGTGACCTGTCTCTTCTTCTGAGAAGAGCAGTTGTTTAATGTACGTAGCTTTTGTTTACCTTTAGGAAATATGGAAACCCTTAATGTTTACAGAAGACTGCCTCTCTGTCTGCACATCCGTGGACTGAAAAACCCTCTGGCCTCGTATAGCAGAAACACACTGTTCTGCAGTGATTCTAGAAATCCTCTTTAAAGGTAGACTCTGCAAATCCAGTGTTTTAACTAAACTCAGTTAAAGTAACTGAGGCCTAGGAATTCAAGCATATCATACTTAAATTCTAACAATTTCCTGCTTCAAATCTGGTTCAGGACACTATTTGAATGCAGTTTGTATGTTCTCTCTGTGTTTCTGGGGGTTTCCTCTGGGCACTTTGGATTCCTCCTATATCCCCAAAACCTACAGATAAGTTAACTGGTTTCCCTTAAAGAGAATCTGAAGCAAAAGTAAAACAAAAAAAACTGATATTTACCCAAAGAGAGGGAAGGCTCTGGGCCCTATAAAGCCTTCTCACTCCTCTCCTCATCCTCTCGTTTCCCCGCAGACTCCTCAGTTCAAATCTCCCGCTGTGAGAGGTTTCGGAATCTTTGGGAACCCGTGCGCCCAAAGATGGGCGGCTCTGTACTGGGCGAGAGAGGGCGCTCACGCGTGTGCACAATGGAACGGCCCATCTTCGGTAGTCCGAGTGCTCCCGAAGACTTCAGAAGTCCACCCACAGTGGAAGCAAGCAGTCTCCGACTCATGGGTCGGAGTCTGCTAACACGAGAGCCAGCGCAGGAATGATAGGACGAGGGGAGGAGCGGGAAGGGTCTATAGAACCCAGAGCCTTCCCTCTCCTTAGGTAAGTATCTGTTTTTCTTTGTCTTACTTTTGCTTCAGACTCCCTTTAAATGTGACCTTTGACTATTATGATAGGGACATATGACAATGGTAGGGATTAGACTGTCAGTCCCTCTAGTCTAAGGGATGGTTAGTGGAGTTTGGAGATGTGATGCTACAGTAGTTAAAGAAAACAGCTAGTTTAAGAAACCAAAATAACGGTAATTCAGTCTTTTTTGTATATTTTTTAGGGGTATGAACAGATTTGTCTAGGTCATCGCTTTTAACATCTGCATTTCTTTATTTTTTTTATGAGATATCAGTGTTATGCAGGTGCATATGGGACAATTGCTTTACATTTAATCACTTGTCAGGAAGCACAAAACATTTTTTCAATGGGCAGTAAAGGGGGCCATACATTAGCCGATCAACCAACCAATCGACCATCCAATTCGATTATTTTAATCGAATTGGATGAAAATTGGTTCTGCCAAGTGCATGCCCGACTGATAAAGCGACCAATTTCGGGACAGAAATTGGCTGCACGGTCGATCGCGCATGCTGGAAAATGTCGGGCCGAAGTTAATTAGTCAGGTGCGCGGCGGTACGGTGGACGAATTGCGAAAGAGGGCCAAGATGACTAAACCCCCGCTGCTGCCGCCACAATGTATAAATGCATGTAGTGTGTGTGCATTTATACATTACCTGTCCGGTGTCAGCCTCCACACAGTTTTCGTCCATCTTGCCGGGTTCCGCATACACGCTGGAGGCACATAGCATCTGACGTCAGATGCTATGCGCCGCTAGCGTGTATGCGGCTGTTACCCGGTGAGATGGACGGACACCGTGCGGAAGCTGCTACAGGACAGGTAATGTATAAATGCACACACACCACATACATTTATACATTTTGGGGGCAGCGACCGGGTGGACGTGGCAGCTCAGCTGATTTCATGCTGAAATCGGACGGGAATCGGCCTGTAGTGTATGGGCAGATTAGACTAGAGACAAATTTATCTCTAATCCATTTCGACCCGCCGGCGAACGAGAAAAATCTTCCGCACGGATGGGTCGACGGGAATCGACGGGAACGATCGATTTCGGACGGAAATCGATCGTTCTGTCAGCGGTGTGCGTGGCGATTTCACAGCTGTTTCGATCACTGTGATCGAAACGGCTGTATATCGGCGGGAAAATCGTTAGGTGTATGGGCCCCTTTAAGAAGCAGTAGATAACAGGATGAATGAAAAAACAGAGATAAGGCTACCAGTAAACCTTTTATGGGGTGGCTTCTGTGTTTTTTCTGGTTCTTCTGAGTGCAGAACTTGGCTGATAATAAATGCCACAGGCTAGATTACATTTCTGCTTGAAAAGTTGTGTTTTTGGGGGTGATTAATAGTTCGTAGCATGACAAAGGAGGAGGGGGGGAGGAGCGTAATGAGAAATTATGGGGCCTCCATCAAAACTTTTATGGTGCCGCTAATGTCCATACCCTTTCCCTTGCCTCTTTGATGACTTTTACAGCGTGAGGCCTAAGGGTCCTAACACATGTGTGGACATCATGATCTTCACTCCCTTAACAAATGTAACTAAAAAAATACCTGATATAGACCTCAGAGGGAGGTAGTTGGAGGGGGGGGGGGGGGGGGCACAGCTCTGGGGGCACCATTGCAGTTGCAGGTGTTGCTCAACTACCTCTGAGAGAAGATTATGAGAAGTCATGTATGTCCATATGTGTGGAAGTGATTCTAATTAAGGATAGCAGAGCGTGATCTTCAAAGTGAAGGGGAGGTGTGTGGAGATGTATGTGGTGTGCAAAGGGGACAGTTACTTTTTTTTTTTGTAAGATAGCTGTATGTACATGGGTATAAGGTGTGTGTTAGAAGCACATCAGTTTGTTGTGCAATTTAGAAGTGCTTATTCATATTATAGAACTTCTGTGATGTGAAAGTGTTACTGAGCAGATAAACTCCATTGATTTTGTTTTTTTTTGTTCAGTCCGATCTGTCTACTGGTGATAATCTGCTGGTCTGAGAACCTCTCCTCTAATTAATACAATACATAAAAGCCATCTGCCGCCTTTTCTGCTTCCCCTGACTAATTAACCAGCTCTCAACTTTTTACAATGCCTTTGGCTGCAACTTGGAAGATGAACAATTGTGGGCACTGCCAATTGCGTCCCTTAGATTGCTGGTGGCCAAGCTTTTTAAAATGGTTCTAATTAATAGGCACTCCTTAATGGTTTCAATGTACGGGAACTAAGCAAAACAGATTTGCTGCGCTTTAGTCATTTGATTAAAGCAAAGGGATATTGTTAAAGGGTATTCAAGCTAATAATATTCTTGCTTGTATGAAGTTGGGTAGTCAGGTGTGTTTTGTACTTATTTGCAAAAGGAGTCTAGGGTAACTATAAAAGGGTTGATTATTAGACTTTGTTTTGTAGACTGCCATTGCATTTAGTAATCAATACTCTTTGTACCACATAATTATTTGAATTCTAGTAACATTCATATTCATGTATGCTAAACGGGTGTAAAGCAAAGAGTGCCGAATCTGGCTAATTTTTTGGGCTAGATTAGGTGACGGTCATGTTTCTATGGCAAAATCTGACCACGCAAAGAATATAAGAAAAAGCATTTTGTTTATCTGAGGCCTCTGGATAGTTTGGAGGAAGCCCGTCACAAAGATTACTCAGTAACTTGACTACATGTGCAAATATGAGCGATCGACACTTTTCATAGTCTGCAGAATTTTAATCCATCACTTTTGCCTGAGGTCAGAGGAAGTGTCTCTGTAGTTTAGTTCCTCTGTATACTGTTGGATTCTCTTGAATGTGGTCTGTTTGAATGTTTTTTGTTTTTGTTTGTTTTTTTTATCCTCTTTTGCTCAAGCTTTGTTTAGCAGCAACAGTTTAATACTTCCAGAAGATACTTCAGTGTTTGTAAAGAACAGTGTGACGCGCTAGAACTTGGAAGCTTAAACCCATCATACTAAGCGTAGCCTGCTTCGAATATTTGGAAAAATACACACATTTTAATGTTAAACACTTTTTTGAAACCGGTTCTCTTTATGTGCTCACATATAAGAGGGGCAGTAATGGCTGATGGATGATTAGGTAGCTTGATGGTGCCATGACTTTGCCCAGTAAAGAGCATGCAGGGAGCACTTTCTGGAGATATTCTGACAGTTTTTAAGCTCTGCAAAACTTCTGTCTTGAAAGGTTACATATCCTATAAATACATGTTCCTGAACAAAAAGTACACCTGTAAGGTAAAAACGTGCCCCTAGGGGTACTTACCTCGGGAGGGGGAAGCCTCTGGATCCTAAAGTGCCTGCCCCCGTCTCTCCTCCATCCAACCTTTCCAGAACCGGCACTCTCCCCAAAAATCCGCTGACAAGATCTTGTTGGGATGTTCGCTGGTGCAGTAGTGGCTTTCTGATGGGCTCTGGCGGAAGTAGCCGAGCCTGATCAGGTCCGCTCTACTGCGCAGGCACAGAGGGCTCGCAACTGGTGGCACCGTTGTATGGCAGCCTTGGCTTTTGAACTTTTCCCCCACCGCTATTCTCACCATCCAACCCCCCTCCTTCCAGAACCTGTATGAGCAAAAACCAATTCCGGAACAACCGCCACACACACAACACACACAAAACACACACACAACACACACACCTGTACATTTGGTGAAATACATGATTCTGATGTGGACACTGAGTATAGACCGTGCATGCTTTACATTTCCTCTTTCTTATTGTCTTTACTAACACATTGTCCAGTTGAACTTAAATTGGTATCACATCTCGTCCTCTGCTTTTTCCTTACTAATATTTTCTTGTCCATCTCTCCTATTCCCCCTTGTCTATTGCTCTTCTTTTCCTCTCCCCCATTAGCAATCTTTTCTCCCTGCCTACATTTGATTTGCCATTCATTTTCTGTGCATGGTTACTTTCTTGTTCCTTTACATTTGTTTGTATCTCCTATTTTCCTGTCCTTCCTTTCTGCCTTTGTTTTTCTTACCCCTTCCTTCTCCTCTGTTTCCTCTCTCATATCCTCTTCTTTAGGAGACAATGGTGCCACAACAGAAAAGCTGAAAAAAAACTACTGAGATAGGGTAAGCTATTAGAAAACAAACGGAAATGAGATGTGAACAAGCCTGGATATCTGCAAAGGCCACACAGGCCCATGCCTAGGACAGCTGCTGCCCAAGGGGGCTGTTGCACATGTAGAAGAGACTACAAGTGGAATGGAGAGGCATGAAATGGGGAGCAATACATAGAAAAGGATAAATGTTTCCCAAGACAGCCGTCAAGACTGGTTTCCACTACATGGTGTTTTTGACGCGATTCCGATAGCATTTTTGAACGTAAAATGCTAGGTACTCACTCATCTAATGGAAACCGCAAGGGCATGTTTCCATTAATGTGCTGCGTTTATGGTACAATTTTTTTTCCGAAGCGCAATTGTTGTTCCTGCTGCAGATCTTTGTGCGCATGAGCTCCTATACAATGTAAAGGATCACAGGAAATGCTTATAGCAATTGTGCCACTACACTGGATAAAACAGAACTCCTAATTTTCCAGTCTCATGCAGTCTCACCACCATGGACATCTATGCCACTGTCAATGTTACAATCATCTGCCCAACCATACAAGCCCACTGCCTGGGTGTCACCCTGGACTCGGCCCTCTCATTCACCCCTCGCATACAAACCATTGCTAAGGCCTGCAGTTTCATTTACGCATCATCTCCAAGATCTGGCCCTTCCTGACCCTGGACACTGCCAAATTCCTCGCCCATGCTCTTATCTCCTGCCTGGACTACTGCAACATCCTCACATCAGGCCTCCCGCAAAACCATATCATTCCCCTACAATCCATCATGCAAAGTTCAAAGATTGTGAGTGGGCACACCATTTGCTTCTTGGTTGGGTGCTTGGTATTATGGCTTATGCATGCCAAATGCAAAGTCACACATCAAGTATACCAGCACTCTGTGTTTCCAAAGTAAACTTTTATTGAACCATCATATCCACAATGATACCCAATCAATCATGGACACAGCAGCCACACTAATTTACTCCTCCCACCGTTCTGTCTCCACAACTCCCCAATGCAAATTTCTTCACTGGCTTCCAATCCACTTAAGCATTGCCTTCAAGATCCTATGTTTGGCCTACAAATCTCTACACGAGTCCTGCCCACCCTACATCTCTGACCTGGTCAGCAGATACACACCTTGCCACCCACTTTGCTCCTCCAACAACCTCCTCCTAACCACCTTATGCATTTTGCACACACAACTGCAGGACTTCACTAGAGCGTCCCCATCCTGTGGAACTCTCACACTGTCCTTCAGGCTTGCCCACTCATTCAACATCTTCAAATAAGCCCTCAAAACTCACCTCTTCAAGAAGGCCTACCCTACCTCAACACTGCCCTAATTCCCTTTGCCGAGAACTCTTGACGCAGCCCCCCTCCTTTTTGTGCCACCACCCCCTCCCTCTAGATTGTAAGCCTTTGGCAGGACACTCTCTCCTTGTGTATCATACTTGATTATGCACTCTACCCACAGAATGTGAACTGGTATTATTGGCACTACTAGTCCAGTGTATGATCTGGCATTTTATTGCAGCTGCACTGTGTTGTGTATCGTATTGCTTATTAACTATATTGTGTTGTCAGTCACCCATGTTATCATTGTCTGTAATCTTATGTATTATACAGCACTGCATAATATGTTGATGCTATATAAATCCATTAATTGTTAATACTTGGCAATTCAAATATTCCACCTCCATCTTTTTTCTCCTATTGTAAATTGCAATGCACCGCAATCATGCCATACACTGATCAAAATGTGACCGAATTGCAGTAGTGGAAAAAGAAAGTGGAAAAGAGCCCTAAATAGAGAGGGACTGCTGTACATGCAAGGGTAAGAATTGTATACAAAAGGGGACGCAGCCTAAAAAAAAGTTTTTGCTTATTAAGGAAAAAGTATAAATCTGGCCTGAGATGTAAAAAATTGGAGTAGGAAAAAATGAGATGAAGGAAGAAAGATAAAGAAAGTTGTTTAGAGAAATTATGAGCGAAAACAGCAATAACAGGATAAAGAGCTCAGTGAGAAATAGAAGCTATGAGAGACATAGGAGTTCAGAGAACCAGAAATTGGAAGCAACGAAAGAGAAAGGCGCTAGATGGGAAAAAGAGAAAGCGCTCAGAGAAAGCAGAAGACAGGAAGGACTCAAAAGCAATGAAAAATAGATAAACAGAGAAATTTGCTATGAGAAAGATAAAGCAGAAAGAGAAAAAAAATTATAGGAAGTTAAAGCAAAAGGAGAAATCAGAAAACAAAAAGGACTCAGTAAGAAAGAGAAAGTAGCTATGGGAAAGAGAAAGCAGAAAACAGAAAGGACTCAATGAGAAAGAGAAATGAGCTATGAGAAAGAGAAAGCAGAAAACAGAAAGGACTCAGTGAGAAAGAGAAAGGAGCTATGAGAAAGAGAAAGCAGAAAACAGGACTCAGTGAGAAAGAGAAAGGCGCTATGAGAAAGCAGAAAAGAGACTAGCAAAAAAGCAAAAAAAAGAGAAAGAAGTTATGAGAAAGAGAAAGCAGAAAACAAAAATGACTCAGTAAGAAAGAAAAAGAACTCCGTGAGAAAGCAGAAAACAGAAAGGACTCAGTGAGAAAGGAGCTATGAGAAAGGGAAAACAGAAAGGTGCTATGAGAAAGAGAAAGCAGAAAATAAGGTAGAAAAGACTCAGTAAGAAAGAGAAAGGAGCTATGAGAAAGGGAAAGCAGAAAACAGAAAGGACTCGGTGAGAAAGAAAAATGAGCTATTAGGAAAGGAGCTATGAGAAAGCAGAAAACAGAAAGGACTAGGTGAGAAAGAGAAAGGAGCTAAGAGAAAGGGAAAACAGGAGCTAAGAGAAAACAGAAACAGAAAGGACTCAGTGAGAAAGAGAAAGGAGCTATGAGAAAGGGAAAGCAGAAAGGAGCTATGAGAAAGGGAAAGCAGAAAACAAAGGACACAGTGAGAAAGAGAAAGGATCTAAAAGAAAGGGAAAACAGAAAGGACTCAGTGAGAAAGAGAAATGAGCTATGAGAAAGCAGAAAAGAGAATGGGCTCAGTAAGAAAGAGAAAGGACTCAGTGAGAAAGAGAAAGCAGAAAACAGGAAGGACTCAGTGAGAAAGAAGCTATGAGAGAAAGCAGAAAATAAGGTAGAAAGGACTGAGTGAGAAAGAGAAAGGAGCTATGAGAAAGGGAAAGCAGAAAATAAGGTAGAAAGGACTCGGTGAGAAAGAGAAACGAGCTATTAAAAAGAGAAAAGAAAGAGCTATGAGAAAGAGAAAGTAGGAAACAGAAAAGACTCGTGAGAAAGGAGCTAGGAAAAAGGGAACGCAGAAAGGAGCTATGAGAAAGAGAAAGCAGAAAACAAAGGACTCGGGGGGGGGGGGGGGAAGCTAAAAGGACTCGGTGAGACAGAGAAAGGAGATAACAGAAAGGAAACGCAAAAAACAGAAAGGACTGAAAGAGAAAGGAGCTAAAAGGAAAGCAGGAAATAGAAAGGACCCAGTGAGAAAGAGAAAGGAGCTAAGAGAAAGTGAAAAGAAGCTATGAGAAAGAGAAAGCAAAAAACAGAAAGGACTCAGTGAGGAAGAGAAAGGGACTAAGAGAAAGGGAAAGCAGAAAGGAGCTATGATTAAAAAAAAAGCAAAGACAGAAAGGACTCAGTGGGAAAGAGAAAGAGAAAGCAGAGAATAGAAAGGACTCAGTGAGAAAGAGAAAGGAGCTAAAAAAAATTAGAAAGGAGCTTTGAGAAAGAGAAAGCAGAAATAGAAAGGATTCAGGGAGAAAGAGAAAGGAACTATGAGAAAGAGAAAGTAGAAAATAGAAAGGGCTCAGTGAGAAAGAGAAAGGAGCTATGAGAAAGCAGAAAATAGAAAGGACTCAGTGAGAAAGAGATAAGCTCTATGAAAATGAGGAAACAAATATAAAAAAACAGAAAGGAATATGCGAGAAGGAGAAATGAACTATGAGAAAGAGAAAGCAAACCGAAACAAAGCACTCGGTGAGAAAGAGAAAGGAACTATGAGAAAGGGAAAGCAGAAATGAGCTATGAGAAAGGGAAAACAGAAAGGACTTGGGGCCATATGCAATTCACTTTTTCATCTGAGTTTTCTCCTAGGTGATATTTTTAAACTCGTCAATAAAATGCATTTTAAGCCACCAGCAAGCAAGAAAATACTCAAAATAATTTTGATAGAACTTTTTAACTTGCTTTTTGGTACTTTTTTAGTTGAAAAGTGCTGGAAAGTTATTTTAAATTGAAGATGAAAACTTATCTCCTAGGAGAAAACTCAGGTGAAAAAGTGAATTACATATAGCCCTTGGTGAGAAAGAGAAAGCAAAAAAACAAAGGATGTAGAAAGGAATTTGAAGAAAAAGGAAAAGGATTTGGTGAGAAAGAGAAAGCAGAAAATGGAAGCACTTAGAAAGAAAAAAGTTTGGTAAAAAAACAAAAAAAGAGAAAAGAAAACAAAGTAGCTGAGGAGTAAAGTGCCTGCAGAGGGTAGAACAAAAAAAAAGTAGTTAAACGAGGAACAAGAAATGCTTTCTCTCATATTTTGTTCGGTCTGCTTTTCAGCATCTGTAACATTGATGTGTTGCTGAAAAGCAGACACAACTGCATTAGTGGGCCAGTCCCTTAATATTTCTTTTTTTTTTCACTATTTGAAATTTTGTTATTAAAGATATAGAACATACAGATTATTAGCAACATTGGCTTACGCAGAAGCCAGGTTTAAGCCAGATATCATCCATAGAAAGAAACAAAGAACTTTTGGCAAATCAGGTTAAGATAGTCCCTTTATATTTCTATTTGTGCTTTTAATCTAGTTTCCACCTGCTGTTTGCATTATATTGTGTCGCTTGTCCAGTGCAATGACAGGAAAGGGTATAGAGTGGCTCCTGCTATGTCCTGGCTAAGATGGGTTATGGACAAGGGACCCAGATTTAAGGGGGGGGGGGGGGGGGGGGCTCAACTGGGATATTGTCAAAGCTGCCATTTCTGCCATTGCTTTAAGACTTGTTAGTCGATTGACAGTCATGGTGATCCTCTGTCCCATAACAGACTTGCAGTTCTTCCTCTTCTCGATCTAAACTAGTTGTCTTGTCCCTGTTCATCAGAACTAGTTAAACCAAAAATCAGCATGACAGATAATTAGCACTGTTTTATAATGAGGTCAGTGATAGCCACAATCTGTCAATGTAGCTTTTCCTTGAAGCAGGAATGACCGTTGCTCATTGTAGACTATTCACACATAAGCATGTACCCCATGTGGTAACACAGCTGAGATCTCTGTACAGGTTGCTGTGGCACTGGGCAGACTCGTATGTGTAGAGCAGGCCTATTTACTGTATGGATGCTGACACCTCCATTTTATATGTTGAAGGACAGACTATGCTGGCTAAGCAGCTAGCACTCTCACCTTGCAGCACTAGTTTCGCCGGAGTCTTGGTCAAGATACTGCTTGCATAGGGTTTGTACGGTTTCCTCATGTTTGCGATTTTCTTACACATCCCAAAAGCATACTGATGACTTAATTACTGCCCCCCCCCCCCCTAACTGCCCATAGACTGTCCCCTGGAAAGGTTAGACTATTATTGGATGTTATGTTTGAGCCTCTCTGAGGTACAATGTACTCTGTAAAGCACTGCACAAAATAGCAGCACTAATTAAAAGATCACTACTAATATTCAATGGTTTATAGTACACTTTGAAATATATCTTTACTTGTTCTTTAAAGCAGAGCTGTCCTGAACTGTCTAAAATTCTAAAAAATTAGCTTCTGCCTCACTTATTGATTTGTGTTGGCTGCTTTGTAAAATAGCCATGCTTTGAGCCTCTGTTGGTCTCTTTTGGAGAAGGGATTTGAAGGTTTCACCACAATACTCACCTTCTCCTGTACTTACGTGACCATACACCAGCCTCTGGTTCCATGGAATGATGACATGATAGCAAGTGTACTTGCACCCCCACTTACTGCATTTCCAGCTTTAAAGTTTTCTTTTGTGTCATTTGTCTGTTTATTTCTCTGTTCTATATGTTTGGGAACTGGTGAGTGTCAGGCATGCTCACCTACAAATAAGCTTGTGAGAATCCATTGCAGTGTATAACCCCAGGTCTGCTATTATATATCCATATGTTCATTAACCTCATACCAGCATTTTTCTATTCATTGGTTTTTCTTCCATTGTTCTTTTTTTTAATAATAATGCATGTGAGATATATATATATACTGTAATAAATATTTATGTTCCTTGCATTGCTCTTTGTTATGAGTTATGTATTATTCATACAGTTTATGTGGCTGCTGTTTCCTGTGCATTAGTTAAAGTTTTCAGATCAAACCGACAGCTCTCAAGGTGGTATTGAGCATTTCTCATCTGCTTCTTTTATTCTACGCATAGACATCAGGTTTTCCTGCCCAGTCTGGCTAAAAATGGTCCGATTGACCTCTAGGCACAGTAGGCAGGTGCCTAGAGGCAGCTGGTGTTAAACAAGAGAAGAATATGGCCAGCTGCAATCTCTGTCTGCTGCTGTCTGATTGCTGTCCTGGTTCTTAATTCAGAGTTTTTTCCTTTGAAGTACTGAGTTGTACGCAGTCATCTACTCCTGCGGCTCCTCTTATACTGGCTTTTGTATAACGCTATAACCTCTTCTTTTTCCATTTGTATTTGTTACATCTATACCATAATCACTGACCTGAAGGATTGCGCCACAGTTGCATCTGCCACTAACCTACATCTAGTGTTGTTGACGTGTCAGGATTAGATCATATTGTCATTCTTATATTCCAACTATATTTCATATTTTGTTTTTGTACAGCTGGATAAAACCCTCCAGGAACACTTCCCTCTCTACAAGTCATTCCGATTTAAAGGCAGCATTGGTCCAGTGCGTGTTCACCTGACAAGTCCCAAGTCATTCCTGAAACTTATGGAGCTGCACTCCAGCCTTTGTGGTGTTCCACTGGACTGCGTCCAACCTCCTCGCACACTGAGACGCCAAGAACTGGCTGAAACTTTATGGAAGCAAGTCTTATCCTGAAGCCTCCTCAGGCTACAGGCAGGACAGTCCATTGAACTGTGGACTTCCTGGATAGCTGGATGGTCCAAAGGGAGAATGTGTCTCTTTTTTCATACAACATGCTTCATAATATACTGTAACTCAATATATACCTTTTTTGTGACCGTTAAACTAATACTACATTGGACATGCCCTTGCCCTCAAAACATCCTCATTTGTCATGCCTGTTGACGTGAGTACATTGTGCAGTCTCTGCAGATTTGTCAGCTGCAAATTGTTCATCCACATTCCATATCTTACTAGCTTGGATTGTTAACAAAAGGCAGGGTGTGGGGATGCATGGACTTGATACCAAATATTGTCCCTGCCATCAGTGTGCTTTAGCTAAAATGTATACTCTTCATGCTAAGTTACTTATTTACAGCTTTCCGATGTTCAGTTTTGGGGAGCCTGTGCCCACTGTAGTCTCAGCTTTGATTTGTTGAGTGTTTTTGGATGCTTCTTTGCTCATTTCAGTTTTGAATAGCGGTTCCTTGACTTACCATAGATCATCTTTCCTCTCAAACCAGTCTGCTTCTCCATTCTCTTTTAACGAGGCATTTTTATCCACAGAACTGCTGTTCACACAATGTTTTTGATTTTCCCCACAGTTTGGAGTAAGCTCTAGAGACCGTTAGTGTTAAGGAGAGCTGGAAGCTGTTGACCCAGCAAGTGGTTGTAGGCATGGCCTCTCTTATGGCACAGAGTCTAAGTAGTTGCTGGTCTTCGCCAGAGCATCCCTCAAAAGTCAATAGGCCACTTCCACTAGAAGCAGTAGTATACTTTGCTGCAAGAGACTTCCAAGTTAGGACTCTCAGGATTGCCCCACCAGATACAGAGAGAACAAGTCCATACTAAGTTGTGGGTGAATGAGAGCTCGGCAAATAGACAGACAAATAGGTCAGGGATGTGGGCAGTCAGGTTAGGTTGCTATCCAGGCAAAGGTTGTGACATGTGGCTATCCAAAGACCAGAGTAAGGATCAGGTTAAAGTGTACCCGAGGCGACGTGACATGATGAGATAAACATGTTATGTACTGTACTGAACATTTTAATAACCAGGCTGTTTTACTTGTTTTATTTTGCTACCTGAAAGAGTTAATTTTTAAGGACGGAAGTGACCGCTTCTGTCTTGTCAGGAGCTTGTCAGGAATATCGTAAAAGTCACTGATTTTTTTTTTTTCTACATATTTAATTTTTCTACATATTACATTTTTCTACATATTTCTGAGAGCATAAAAGGGCCTTTTGGCTCACAGATTCTTACACGTGCCTCCAAAATGAGCCAACTTCCATCCACGTCTACTAAGAAAGCCAGTGTGATGGTGCACTAATCTGCACATGCCATCAGCTGCCACCACGGCCAATAGTATTGTAACAGTTGTTTATGCGAATCCCAGGAGAGCAGCACTTATAGAAATTCTCAAACCAGTTTAATGGGCGCCAATAATTATGCCATCGTCAAAATGACTAAGATTACATTTTTCCCAATTTTGGTGTTTTACAGTGGGATGCGAAAGTTTGGGCAACCTTGTTAATCGCCATGATTTCCTGTATAAATCGCTGGTAGTTACGATAAAAAATGTCAGTTAAATATATCATATAGGAGACAAACACAGTGATATTTGAGAAGTGAAATTAAGTTTATTGGATTTACAGAATGTGTGCAATAATTGTTAAAACAAAATTAGGTAGGTGCATTTTATTGATTCCAAAACCTTTAGAACTAATTATTGGAAATCAAATTGGCTTGGTAAGCTCAGTGACCCCTGACTTACATACCCAGGTGAATCCAATTTTGAGAAAGAGTATTTAAGGTAGCAAATTGTAAGTTTTACTCCTCTTTTAATTTCCTCTGAAGAGTAGCAACATGGGGGTCTCAAAACTACTATCAAATGACCTGAAGACAAATATTGTTCTCCATCATGGTTTAGGGGAAGGATACAGAAAGCTGTCTCAGAGATTTCAGCTGTCTGTTTCCACAGTTAGGAACAGATTGAGGAAATGAAAGACCACAGGCTCAGTTCAAGTTAAGGCCCTTTGACACCACAAGGCCACAGGCACCTGTCTAGGTTGCCTGGTGGATGATCCTGCTTTGTGCTCATATCTGAAATGACATAAATACAGGACTCCTGTATCTTACAGCAGCAACTGGCCACATCCAAGTTTAACCATTCAGACTTGATCTTACAGTGTTCAGGTCTGTATCTGTGTGGTCTGTGATTGGACCTAAGGCCTGTATTAAACCCTGTCTGCTGTCAAGACTACCTACTGACCACACTCCTATGGTAGCATTATAAACCTTTGCAGATTAATTTCTCATTTCAATGGGCTATGGCATTTCTAGGTGATATAAAGACTGATTAAAGGGACTCCGAGCAGTGCAGAAACTATGGAAAGATGCACATCATTTTAAAGCTCTCTTTCTCTTCTTTCCAATGATATATAAACCGCCACCCTACGCCTTTTAGTTTTCGCTATTTTCGCGATTGAATTTGCCGCGGCCGCGATTTCGATCGCGAAAATAGAGAAAACTAAAAGGCGTAGGGCAACGATTTAGGTGTCAGAAAGAGGAGAAAGAGAGCTTTAAAATGATATCCATCTTTCCATAGTTATTTTGTATTACACAGGGCGACTTTTTGTCAAAGTCAGCAGCTGCATTCAGCAGATTGGAGCTGCTGACACTGGGGAAAGTGTCGTCCTGTGTAATACAATATAACTATGGCTTGATGGATATCATTTTAAAGCTCTCTTTCTGACGACACCTAAATCGTTGCCCTACACCTTTTAGTTTTCTCTATTTTCGCGATCGAAATCGCGGCCGCGGCAATTTCAATCGCGAAAATAGCGAAAACTAAAAGGCCTAGGGCGGTGGTTTATATATAATTGGAAAGAGGAGAAAGGGAGCTTTAAAATGATATGCATCTTTCCATAGTTTCTGCACTGCTCGGAGTCCCTTTAAGGAAATTTAAATACATAGAAGTATAGTAGAAATCGTTTTTGATGTTTTATACCATTAGATGATATTCAGGCAATAATTTCAGGCAATGCTATCTTTTGACTGTCTGTTCAAACTTGCATGCTTTGTTTTTGTACAATCAAAAAAACTTTCAATAAAAACTGTTTAAAAAAGAGGAGCATGCAGTAAGTATTACAGTTAAATTGAGCATGTTTATGGAACACAAATAATCACGATGTTTCCCATAAGAGGTTGCATCTTTTGTAATTCTGATGGTTCTTCCTGTAGGTAGATATTTAAGCTTTTATGTCATGGCAAATGAGGACCAAAAGATTCTCAAAGTGGATACTGTGACCTTCAACAGTCTGTCTTTGCTAATGGCTTTTTCTTCAACACTGCCTAGCACAGTAATTTGGCATTGTTGTTCCTCTGTCACATAATGATGCCTCTGTTTCCCCTCCCTCCCCAATAATGGACAGTGCAGAGAGGAACACTGTTTTTAGTTACAGACACGGCAAGTTATGAATATTCATAACCATGAGTCATCTTGCACAACCCAATTAGTGCACTGACCTGGCCAGATATTAGAGGAAGACCACTATTCTGGTAACAGGAAGATCGTGCTTGGTTTCTGAGAGTAGCACAAACTATTTTTCTCATAAAGACTTCACAAACTGGAACCTGGAAAACAAATCTCATGGAACAAAGTGTTGGTAGCCATAGCGTGGGTTGGGCTAAAATGCACAATAATGTAATTCTAAGTTGTTGGTTTTTTTTTTTTTTTTTAGGAAAGCACAGGTTCCTCAAACGTATACAAGTTTCATGTTAACCTGAGTTCCAACTGTAGGACCTTTGTTATACTGGTCAACATTATATTAATGCACATTATAGTGCGTCTGTGTCCCTATTAAACATCATGTCCTGTGTTCTTTTTTAACAACAAGCATGCACACTGTGTGTTATATGTGCTCATCCTCCTTGTGTGGCCATTATTTCTCCCCTTAAATATGGTGTTCATTGAGTGGTGCCTGTGTAAAAATAAAACCCAACATACCGTACTTACCAACATGTAATGCTGCAATCCACCCTGAAAACCGTGCCAAGGACTGTAAACCTGATTTTGGGGGTGGGATGTGTCCTTAGTCCTTATCAATCTGCTGCTTGCAGTTGGATGGATGGAGAGATTGTCACAGGAAAGAGGGACTGTTGTGTTCCATATAACTGTCAAAATGAAACAGAACCCCTGAAGAGATCTCACGGAACCCCAGCAGTTGAGGATCCCTGTATAACCGTATTGACAAGTGGCAAGCATGTGCAGTATAGAAATAATAAGATTCCATTTTATTAAAATACTTGTTTTAATGGGTGACATCGTTTTTTACACAAATGTTTTGAAATTAGGAATGTTCTGATGTATTGTAAGGTTGATTGATGCTGGGGACAATGGAGTAAAACCAGTTTTACATGAACATTTTGTAAATTACATAAATAGGTTGTAGTTTTTAAAAATGTTACCTACATTTTTCTTAAAGATTAACTGTAGTGAAAATAACTTACCGTATTTTTCGTACCATAAGAGGCACCTAGGTTTAGAGGACACACACCAGGGGAAAAAAAATATACTAAACGGGGTGCATACTTGGTGAAGGGGCATCTTGTGGATTATGCCCCCTTTGCACCTCATGCCCCCTTGTATATCTTGTGTCTTCGTTCCCCTTGTGACCCCCTGTGTCCCCCATGTGTCCGCCTCTGCACTCCCTGTGTCCTCCTCTATGACCCTTTGTGTCATCCTCTATTCCCCTTTGGGTCTCCCTGTGTCCTCCGTTTGTCCCCCTGTGTTGTCCTCTGCATGGGCACCGTACAGGGAGTCCCCGACATTGCGGTGGGTTGGAGGTTCACAAGTCAGGAACTCCCTGCATATGGACTACCAGTATAAGACGCAGTGACTTTTTTCCCCCACTTTTGGGGGATAAAAAATTTAGTCAGTGTTTGCACATTGTAAAATTCTTCCTTACCCTGATTTACATTCTGAAATGTATTGCAGGTGGTAACATCTTTAGTGTTGGCTACCTGCATGTCTGAGGAATTGTTGGGTGTGGTGTGTTCTGAGCTGTATACAAAAAAAATAACCTGGTCTCCCAGAGTGCTTTGGGAGAAGGGCACATAGCTAACCAGCCTAGGCTTGACATCACTGGGGAGTCAGAGCTACACACCAATATACAGCAATATATAGGTTTAAGAAGTGTTCCTTATGTTGAAAATTTGTTTCTCACCTCTCTGGGATTTGGTGTTCTCTGTGAGACTAGTGCTCATGTGAGAACACAAATCCACTCCAGGATTTGGTGCTCTCCTTGAGAGAGGTAGAGATGGAATGAACTGACCCCAACGAACAGTACCTGTGGCTACTTCTGGGTTGGCAAGGTCTTAAGTAATACACAGGCAGCATGCCGGCAGTGTGCATCCTTGATCATGCGCATGTGCTAGGATTAAAGAGGAACTCCAGTGATATATATATACAGTTGTGTTCAAAATTATTCAAATTGAGTGTTTTTGCAATCTGCAACCATGCTTTAGTGGACTTGGAGGTATGCTCGGGATCATTGTCCTGTTGAAAGGTCCAATGTCTCCCAAGCCTCAGGTTTGTGACGGACTCCATCACATTTTCATCCAATATCTCCTGGTACTGAAGAGAATTCATGGTACCTTGCACACTCTGAAGCTTCCCTGTACCTGCAGAAGCAAAACAGCCCCAAAGCATGATGGACCCCCGCCATGCTTCAAAGTAGGCAAGGTGTTCTTTTCTTCATAGGCCTTGTTCTTCTTCCGCCAAAACATAGCGTTGATCCATGGGCCCAAATAGTTATAATTTTCTTTCATCAGTCCACAGAACACTATCCCAAAACTTTTGTGGTTTGTCCACATGACTTTTGGCATACTGCAGTCGACTCTTCTTATTCTTTGGAGACAGCAAGGGGGTGTGCCTGGTAGTTCTGGCGTGGAGGCCTTCATTACACAGTGTGCGCCTTATTGTCTGAACTGAAACTTCAGTACCCACATCTGACAAATCTTTTTTTCAGTTCCTCCGCAGTCACACGGGGACTTTTCTCCACTTTGCGCTTCAGGTAGCGCACAGCAATCTAAGTCAGCGTCTTCTTTCTGCCATGACCAGGTAGCGTTTCAACAGTGCCCTTTGCCTTGAATTTGTGAATGATGCTTCCTATGGTGTCTCTTGGTATGTTTAACATCTTTGCAATCTTCTTATAGCCATTGCCCTTCCTGTGAAGAGAAATCCCCTATTCTCTTGTCTTCCTGGACCATTCTCTTGACTTCACCATGTTTGTAAACACACCAGTAAATGTCTAGAAGGAGCTGAGTATCACAGTAATTTTAAATCTGCCTAATTGGTGTTTATTATGCTTGATTGCTCCTTGTTAACATCCACATCCACAGGTCTTTTCAATACCTGATCGAAAACACTTGAATGAACCTCTGTTCTTAAGAGTGGTAGTCTTTAAGGGGTTGAATAATTGTGTCAATGAACAAATCACAAAAAAAACATTTAATACTGTATTACAAAAACAAATGATGTCATTTTAGTTGCATTTGGTTCTTTAAAAAGTCCTTGTAAGATTTCATTCTGAACACAATTACAGATGTACATTAAATTTCCTAAAACCCTTTACAGCATTGAGGGTTGAATAATTTTGAACACAAGTAAATAAATATATATATATATATATATATATATATATATATATATATATATATATATATATATATATATATATATTGTACATACACTGTGTGTATATATATATATATATATATATATATATGTAATATAGTACAGACCAAAAGTTTGGACACGCCTTCTCAGTTCTCTTTATTTTCATGACTATGAACATTGTAGATTCACACTGAAGACATCCAAACTATGAATGTGGAACATGTGGAAGTATAGTACATAACCAAAAAGTGTGAAACAACTGAAAATATGTCCTATTCTAGGTTCTTCAAAGTAGCCACCTTTTGCTCTGATTATTGCTTTGCACACTCTTGGCGTTCTCTTGATGAGCTTCAAGAGGTAGTCACCTGAAATGGTCTTCCAACAGTCTTGAAGGAGTTCCCACAGATGCTTAGCACTTGTTGGCCCTTTTGCCTTCACTCTGCGGTCCTGCTCACCCCAAACCATCTCGATTGGGTTCAGGTCTGGTGACTGTGGAGGCCAGGTCTTCTGGCGCAGCACCCCATCACTCTCCTTCCTGGTCAAATAGCCCTTACACAGCCTGGAGGTGTGTTTGGGGTCATTGTCCTGTTGAAAAATAAATGATGGTCCAACTAAACGCAAACCGGATGGAATAGCATGCCGCTGCAAGATGCTGTGGTAGCCATGCTGGTTCAGTATGCCTTCAACTTTGAATGAATCCTCAACAGTGTCACCAGCAAAGCACCATCACACCTCCTCCATGCTTCACGGTGGGAACCAGGCATGTAGAGACCTTTTGTTCACCTTTTCTGCGTCACACAAAGACATGGTTGTTGGAACCAGAAATCTCAAATTTGGACTCATCAGACCAAAGCACAGATTTCCACTGGTCTAATGTCAATTCCTTGTGTTCTTTAGCCCAAACAAGTCTCTGCTGCTTGTTGCCTGTCCTTAGCAGTGGTTTCCTAACAGATATTCTACCATGAAGGCCTGATTCACACAGTCTCCTCTTAACAGTTGTTCTAGAGATGTGTTTGCTGCTAGAACTCTGTGTGGCATTGATCTGGTCTCTAATCTGAGCTGCTGTTAACCTGCGATTTCTGAGGCTGGTGACTCGTATGAACTTTTCCTCCGCAGCAGAGGTGACTCTTGGTCTTCCTTTCCTGGGGCGGTCCGCATGTGAGCCAGTTTCTTTGTAGCGTTTGATGGTTTTTGAGACTGCACTTGGGGACACTTTCAAATTTTCCCAATTTTTCGGACTGACTGACCTTCATTTCTTCAAGTAATGATGGCCACTCGTTTTTCTTTACTTAGCTGCTTTTTTCTTGCCATAATACAAATTCTAACAGTCTATTCAGTAGGACTATCAGCTGTGTATCCACCTGACTTCTCCACAACGCAACTGATGGTCACAACCCCATTTATAAGGCAAGAAATCCCACTTATTAAACCTGACAGGGCACACCTGTGAAGTGAAAACCATTTCAGGTGACTACCTCTTGAAGCTCATCAAGAGAATGTCAAGAATGTGCAAAGCAGTAATTAAAGCAAAATGTTGCTACTTTGAAGAACCTACAATATGACATATTTTCAGTTGTTTCACACTTTTTGGTCATGTACTATACTTCCACATGTGTTAATTCACAGTTTGGATGCCTTCAGTGTGAATCTACAATGTTCATAGTCATGAAAATAAAGAAAACTCTTTGAATAAGGTGTGTCCAAACTTTTGGTCTGTACTGTATCTTTAAGATTTTTGAAATTGTAACAAAAAGATGATATATAAAAAGCAATACAATTATTATTTTCATATACTGTATTTTTCGGACTATAAGATGCACCTAGGTTTAGAGGGAAAAAAACC
>NC_090657.1:90459757-90462140 GCF_040937935.1 Hyperolius riggenbachi
AAATAATATAAGCCAAGGGATGAGCAGCACAAACCGATTTTTATGCAATACTATGCAAAGCATGCACGCAGCACTGGAGAACCCCAATCTCCATAAGAAATATATAAATACAGAGGGTGCTGCAGCACACAACAGGAAAATAGTGACAGGGGCTCTTGGTTACGCTTTAACGCGTTTAAGCTCACCAACTGCGCCAAAGTGTCCCCGATCTGGTGAGTCCTACTCTAACCAGGCAAAAATGCTCGTTTTTATCAGCGTTCTAGTGGGAACCATGCCAAAAGCCCAGGGGTCAGCTAAATGGGAGAAATGAAATTAAAAACACCTCACCTTCTACTAGCTACTAACTGAACTATGAGCACCGCTCATTTAAATGCTTAACTGTGCTAGAGATGGGTGTGGTTATGCACGCTCACAGGGGAAAATAATATAAGCCAAGGGATGAGCAGCACAAACCGATTTTTATGCAATACTATGCAAAGCATGCACGCAGCACTGGAGAACCCCAATCTCCATAAGAAATATATAAATACAGAGGGTGCTGCAGCACACAACAGGAAAATAGTGACAGGGGCTCTTGGTTACGCTTTAACGCGTTTAAGCTCACCAACTGCGCCAAAGTGTCCCCGATCTGGTGAGTCCTACTCTAACCAGGCAAAAATGCTCGTTTTTATCAGCGTTCTAGTGGGAACCATGCCAAAAGCCCAGGGGTCAGCTAAATGGGAGAAATGAAATTAAAAACACCTCACCTTCTACTAGCTACTAACTGAACTATGAGCACCGCTCATTTAAATGCTTAACTGTGCTAGAGATGGGTGTGGTTATGCACGCTCACAGGGGAAAATAATATAAGCCAAGGGATGAGCAGCACAAACCGATTTTTATGCAATACTATGCAAAGCATGCACGCAGCACTGGAGAACCCCAATCTCCATAAGAAATATATAAATACAGAGGGTGCTGCAGCACACAACAGGAAAATAGTGACAGGGGCTCTTGGTTACGCTTTAACGCGTTTAAGCTCACCAACTGCGCCAAAGTGTCCCCGATCTGGTGAGTCCTACTCTAACCAGGCAAAAATGCTCGTTTTTATCAGCGTTCTAGTGGGAACCATGCCAAAAGCCCAGGGGTCAGCTAAATGGGAGAAATGAAATTAAAAACACCTCACCTTCTACTAGCTACTAACTGAACTATGAGCACCGCTCATTTAAATGCTTAACTGTGCTAGAGATGGGTGTGGTTATGCACGCTCACAGGGGAAAATAATATAAGCCAAGGGATGAGCAGCACAAACCGATTTTTATGCAATACTATGCAAAGCATGCACGCAGCACTGGAGAACCCCAATCTCCATAAGAAATATATAAATACAGAGGGTGCTGCAGCACACAACAGGAAAATAGTGACAGGGGCTCTTGGTTACGCTTTAACGCGTTTAAGCTCACCAACTGCGCCAAAGTGTCCCCGATCTGGTGAGTCCTACTCTAACCAGGCAAAAATGCTCGTTTTTATCAGCGTTCTAGTGGGAACCATGCCAAAAGCCCAGGGGTCAGCTAAATGGGAGAAATGAAATTAAAAACACCTCACCTTCTACTAGCTACTAACTGAACTATGAGCACCGCTCATTTAAATGCTTAACTGTGCTAGAGATGGGTGTGGTTATGCACGCTCACAGGGGAAAATAATATAAGCCAAGGGATGAGCAGCACAAACCGATTTTTATGCAATACTATGCAAAGCAACGCGTTAAAGCGTAACCAAGAGCCCCTGTCACTATTTTCCTGTTGTGTGCTGCAGCACCCTCTGTATTTATATATTTCTTATGGAGATTGGGGTTCTCCAGTGCTGCGTGCATGCTTTGCATAGTATTGCATAAAAATCGGTTTGTGCTGCTCATCCCTTGGCTTATATTATTTTCCCCTGTGAGCGTGCATAACCACACCCATCTCTAGCACAGTTAAGCATTTAAATGAGCGGTGCTCATAGTTCAGTTAGTAGCTAGTAGAAGGTGAGGTGTTTTTAATTTCATTTCTCCCATTTAGCTGACCCCTGGGCTTTTGGCATGGTTCCCACTAGAACGCTGATAAAAACGAGCATTTTTGCCTGGTTAGAGTAGGACTCACCAGATCGGGGACACTTTGGCGCAGTTGGTGAGCTTAAACGCGTTAAAGCGTAACCAAGAGCCCCTGTCACTATTTTCCTGTTGTGTGCTGCAGCACCCTCTGTATTTATATATTTCTTATGGAGATTGGGGTTCTCCAGTGCTGCGTGCATGCTTTGCATAGTATTGCATAAAAATCGGTTTGTGCTGCTCATCCCTTGGCTTATATTATTTTCCCCTGTGAGCGTGCATAACCACACCCATCTCTAGCACAGTTAAGCATTT